>NC_041032.1:16511061-16520726 GCF_900634625.1 Parambassis ranga
TTTGCAGTTTACAGATGGCCGTCCGTCCCTTAAGGCGTCTCTGATTCAGCAGCAGACGGCCTCATGGGAGCGGCGTCCCGCCATCGCAGCCAACGGAACGAGTGCGTTCACAGAGCGAAGAGTCTGTGAGTGTCGGTGAAGATGTTATTACAGACAGAGTGGCTTATTAATCACTGAGAGGACACTCTCTGTGTGAGAGGGGCCCTCTGCAGAGTGCTGCTTCATGTCCCAGCTCCACCCTGACTGCAGCTTCATTTTAAATGAAGGAGAAACAACAGCAGCTCAGCTGGCTGCACACAGACGACGTTCACACACTCGGATTATTTGTCAGCTTTATTTCTTTACCTGATGGAAAAGTCAATGCAGCTGTGATATGTGTCCTCCATCTTCCTTGAATGTGTGTTTTCTTAGGTGTAGTCTAACCTAAAGCGAAAGAGAGAGCCAGCTTAGTGACCTCTAATGACCTCGTCTGTGGTCCCATGTAGCTACTCGTTAGCATGTAGCCTTTGTTCAGACAGTAAACAGTCATCAGTGGGATTCACTGTGTGTTTGTGTGCTAGAATACACAGACCTCATAATGTCTCAGCAATTAAAAATACAAACCCTGAAGAGGATAATAACAGAAATACAGATGAAATGAGGTACAATGTACAAAATAAGTGCAAAGAACAACGAAACAGGGGATTTCATGAAGGAAAACGAAAAAGAACGAGCGCCACGTGGCAGGAGGATAAGATGTGATCATAAAAACGGAGCAGCAAAGAGAAAAGATGAATAAAAATACCTTAGACATTAGAAAAGCAGAAGATGGCAGAAGTTCAGGCCGATTTGCTTTCCATCTGTTTAAGTGATGAAATAAAGCATTCAGAAAAGCAGGGAAGGAAGCACAGTGGATATGATATTTACCCAAGAGGACCATGGTGTTAATAGAGTCTGTAACAGATGAGGGTAGATGATGCATATAAAAAATAATATGACATTAATTTTTAGAGAAATCCAGTTTGTATGTCGGACTAAAATCTTTGTGAAGTAGATGTTCCAGAGTTTCGTGTTCAACTCCACAAAAGATTCCTGCATCATTTCTCCTTAAACGTGTCATTTACTGACTCTGGATTGTCCACAGTCACCGTCGCCTACACTGACACTGCAGCTAATGCTACATTAGTGTCGCTGTGGGTCAACAGCACCGTGATATATCTCTCAGACTCTCCATCCGCTCTGACATTATCAGAGTTTCCATTCATCTGTGACATTATCAGAACGTGCCGTTCTCTTCCCTTTTCGTTTCGGAGGCCATTTTGTGTCTGAGAAGCTGGATTCTCTGTCAGACTGCGGGGAAAAGGCAGAGCTTGGTTTCTGTGACTGCAGTGAGTCACTCATCAGTGTGGAAGCTCACCACGCCGAGCACTGTGACGGCGGCAGGTACTCAGGGACGGCAAAGGCAGCCATTGATTGGCCGTGACATTTTCCTTAATGGTGATGACATTCTGTTTGTTTCAGTGAGTGTGTGTCTGCAGGTGGCCATCAGAGCGCAGAGGTGTGTGAAGGGGGAGAAGAGTGTGTCACCTCCTGAGCTTTTTCCAGCTGTGGTCCTGTGGAATTACAGGAGGAAGAAATGATGCTGTTGTTTTAATGTGTAACACTTTGTTAGACCTCCCCACCAGCAGGTGGCGCTATAGATATCTATATGTCCACAAACACTGGCTTTGTGAAAGTGTCTACTAGAGGCTGGCTCCTAAAGCTAGTCAATTCCCACAGAGGCTGATGATAATATTGTTTCTTGTCGTTCTATCAGACCTCCACCCCAGAAGGTGGTGCTATAGTTATCTGTACATTCTGATCCTGTGAACTTGATATCATATGAATTGCTCATCATCTAACAGAAGTTCTTTGAATTTAATACAAATGTTATGGGTTGAATTTGTGGGTCAAAGGTCAAATTTGTAATAATTTCTCAATTGATGAGAAGTGTTACATCTCTTGCCCATGTTTGGATCAATCAGGAGTTAGGTTGAGTAATGGATGAGGGTGCAGCCATGTTTATTTAGAGCCATTCTCTCTGCTGCTTCCTGCTGTTATCTGGAGCTCCTGCTTCCTCTGAGCTGCTCTTAGTGATTCATTTGATCTACACTGATCGATTCCGTGTCACAGGAAGCAGAATTAGCTGAATGAAAAGCCCGCTGAGGTCCGAGGACACGTCAGGAGGCATCACTCTGCTGATAAACCTGGCTGTCGGTGCTGCAGCCTCGTGGATGAATAACTGCCTGAGCGGCTGGTGGAGGTCACGCCGGGTGAAGCATCGCATTCGTTATCACAGCAGTTTGCTCTCGAGGAAGTGGATGACAAGCATCTACTGTATCAGCATCTGTCTGAGTAATTGGCCTCTTGATTTAGCTGCCTCTGCATCTTCTGATATGCTGCCGCTGTCATGGTAACCAAGGGGGCAGCGAGCAAGATGGATGCAGGCTGACCTGTGATTACTGTGTCTGAGTAATACTCTGCCGAACATCAAACCACCCTCATTATTCATTCTGATCCCACAGACCTCAGGCGGCTTCAACACTTTGATGAAGTCAGAGCAGTTTCCACTGTTTGGATCCTTCTCTGGGCTCTGGTTGGACGTGGTGGACCCAGGTCTCTACAGACCGTTGGACCTGGTCCTGGGAGGTACCCAGCTCTGTGAGGACTGCTGGGCTCAGTGGCCTCCAGCAGCTGATTGGATAACTGTCAGTCAGTCACCCTCTATCATGTAAGGAAGAGGAAACACAACCAGCAGCTGAGGCTCTCTGACAGCTAGCATGTAGCAGCTAGCATGTAGCAGCTAGCATGTGTGTAGAGGACTGTTGTGTCTCTGTGAGGACTCAGCCCAACAATGCAAATATCTTCCTTTTTTCCTGGAAAACTCCGTTATGTCTTCGTTGTCCTCCCAGCTGCCGCTCGGTTCTGCTTCTCATCCATCTGCAGCGGCGGACATGGAAGGCTTCTGGTTCTAAAATCAACTTAATGAATCTGCAGTTTGACTTCAAGTCCACACAGATCACAGCACTAAAACAGAACGACTTTGCTGTCAGCCACGTGACGTGTTCCACTTTGTCTTTGATTTTGGGCTCATTTCAGCAGTGTGCCGCAGAGGTTTGAGAGTTCTGATTAGAAGTCCTTTTTAAATCTTTTTGGGTCTCATCCCCCACAGATACTGTCTGCTCAGCCTGGCTGGAAGCACAAATACAGGAAGTAGCACAATGACTGCGAGCAGGGAGAAACTGATGAGGCCCCGTTCACACTGGAGGAGGTTCATCCAGCAGATCACCGTGCAGGCTGCTGATGGAGGCTTCTATACACACAGCAGCCCTGCTGACTCTCAGTCCTCCGCTCTGATTGGACTGAGGGCGGAGTAGAGCCTGTGCTGACTCACTGCACCGCCTGCTGGTTCGGTGTGGTATTGCATGGTTACCATTCTTATCAGTACCCGGGTGTTCATCTGAACAAGAAACTGGACTGGACCGACAACACAGCTGCACTTTACAAGAAGGGCCAGAGCAGACTCCACCTCCTTGATCCTGTGGAGGAGGTGGGAGATCAGAGGATGCTGGCAAAGCTGTCACCACACACCGCATGCACAGCACTGAGCAGCTCCTTCAGTGACAGGCTGCTCCATCCACGCTGTGTGAAGGAGCGCTACCACAGGTCCTTCCTCCCTGCTGCTGTCAGACTTCACAACCAGGTTTGCCGCCACAGTAGATTAAACACACACACACATATAGCTCTCATAAGATAAAATAAGGTCAAGTAAACAAGGCCAAGTCAAGTCAAGTCAAGTTTATATATAAACCACATTTATAAAAACAACTTTCAAGTGCTGCAGACAGGAGTCAGTCATGTATGAATAAAACCAAAGTAAAATAATAAAAGTACAGGAAACAGGATAAATGCATAAAAGTGGTAAAAGCTCCTTTCCACAACTATCCCTACTCTTCAGGTTGCCCAGGCTGTATCGGTCCTGGTGGTCTACGCACTTTTTCGCTCGGCCTGGCAGACCTGGTAGTACCAGCTTTTCCGGTAGTCCTCACGGTCATGGTAGTACCAGATGTCTGCATTGATCCTTGCAAAGAGGCTGTCCATCTCACTGTCCTCCGAATGTGTGACCTTGGCCCTGCTCTGTGCTGGTGTCTCTGCGACACGTTCTTTCCTCTGTGGTTCCTGTGATTTTAACCACGTTGGCAGAAAGATGTCCACCAGCTGTTTGGGGTCCAATGGTCTGTACGTGGCCCTGCTCTGTGCTGGTGTCTCTGAGACATGTTCTTTCTTCTGTGGTTCCTGTGATTTTAACCACGTTGGCAGAAAGATGTCCACCAGCTGTTTGGGGTCCACCGGTCTGTACGTGGCCCTGCTCTGTGCTGGTGTCTCTGCGACACGTTCTTTCTTCTGTGGTTCCTGTGATTTTAACCACGTTGGCAGAAAGATGTCCACCAGCTGTTTGGGGTCCACCGGTCTGTACGTGGCCCTGCTCTGTGCTGGTGTCTCTGCGACACGTTCTTTCTTCTGTGGTTCCTGTGATTTTAACCACGTTGGCAGAAAGATGTCCACCAGCTGTTTGGGGTCCAATGGTCTGTACGTGGCCCTGCTCTGTGCTGGTGTCTCTGAGACATGTTCTTTCTTCTGTGGTTCCTGTGATTTTAACCACGTTGGCAGAAAGATGTCCACCAGCTGTTTGGGGTCCACCGGTCTGTACGTGGCCCTGCTCTGTGCTGGTGTCTCTGCGACACGTTCTTTCTTCTGTGGTTCCTGTGATTTTAACCACGTTGGCAGAAAGATGTCCACCAGCTGTTTGGGGTCCACCGGTCTGTACGTGGCCCTGCTCTGTGCTGGTGTCTCTGCGACACGTTCTTTCTTCTGTGGTTCCTGTGATTTTAACCACGTTGGCAGAAAGATGTCCACCAGCTGTTTGGGGTCCAATGGTCTGTACGTGGCCCTGCTCTGTGCTGGTGTCTCTGAGACATGTTCTTTCTTCTGTGGTTCCTGTGATTTTAACCACGTTGGCAGAAAGATGTCCACCAGCTGTTTGGGGTCCACCGGTCTGTACGTGGCCCTGCTCTGTGCTGGTGTCTCTGAGACACGTTCTTTCTTCTGTGGTTCCTGTGATTGTGACCACGTTGGCAGAAAGATGTCCACCAGCTGTTTGGGGTCCAATGGTCTGTACGTGGCCCTGCTCTTGGACAGCTGATTTTCTAAGGAGCACATGTCCTCTGACAGTTTGTTTACCATACTGTCTTGTTGGCCTTGTTGGAAAGAAAGAAGAAAAAGAAGAAAGAGGGTGAAGAACAAGAACAAAACAATTATTATTTTGATTGCTTGCCGGTTTGGACAAAACCATGAGATTATAAGAAGCTCAGGCTGTGTGATTTGAATGTGGTTAAGTAATATACAGCTGAAGGACGATCAATATGACAGATACAATGCTTAAGATCTGATAAAGACTACAAACATGGCTGCTTTGTATGCCTCTTGTGTGTCAGCCTGTCACCGTGGGAACAGCCCTGCCTGCCTGTATCCATGACAACCTGAATGCTTAACTGTATCAGCTCTCTCTGTCCCCCTCCTAATGCATTTCCAATGTAAAAACACCCTCTAAAAAATCAGCCATTCAAATATCAACATGTTCATCTCACAGAGCACATTCTGGGTCAACAAGTTTTTCACATATTAACCCTCGGGCGTCATTGGGGACTTTTCTGTCCACTTGGTAATTTTTGCCTCTTTACCTGGCCACCATTTTATCTGTGTTGGTGCATATGGCACAATTTTTTGTAACAAAGACTCTCTCTAGACACATTTTAGAATTCCAATTTAAATTTTTCAAATACATCACCAGAACATGGTGAAACAAATTTACTACCCTTTTGTATCATTCGTGGACAAAAATGTCCACTTACAAAAAACTGCTATAAAAACTGAACAGATTAATGTTTTTTTCTGCTTTCTTCTGCATAAATATGTTAAACAACTTCAGCCCTGCTCAAAACTACCAAACATTAAATCATTTTGAGGAATTTAACCCTTTAAATGCCAGTTTGATTACTTGATGTCACAGTAATTTCTTATGAAGAAAACTCAAAAATGAGTTCTTATCACAAAACAAAAGTTAGGTGGCTGAGGCATTATTTTTATATCTGTCATGGATAGGTCAAAGATCATCCAAAATATTGAGTTTGATGCATTATTAGTTTTTGTGTAGCAGCAGTTTAAAATGTATTTTCCACTTAGGTCCCATTAACTCCTATTATAATACTACATTTTTTAATATCAACACGTTTTTCACATATTAAGCCGTTTTTCTGTGTCATTTTTAACATGGGGGTCTATGAGAGAGCCCTTCAACGAGGGTCATCTTCCAAATGTATCTGCTCCTACATCTGTCAATGTATAATATATTTTACTTTTGGAGACCTTGATAAAGTTTATGAACATGACGTGACAGCGCGGAGGAGAGAGAGAGAGAGAGAGAGTGAGCGCTCCATAGTCGCACCTGTGACCGGGTCCCTTAGAAGAACACTGCTATTGGTATTTATTTTCTGAGCGGTGTAGGCACAAGCCAACAGGTTGGTGCTGTCTGAGCCCACTTTTAGAATTTTAATTGTTTCCATTAGAAAAACTTGGCAGCGGAAAACGTGACCGGCAGGTTTACTGGACAAGTTTTTTTTTTTTTTCACCATGTGTAACTTCTAACATAAATACTGCACAAGGCTCTTAACATGGTAAAATTACAAAAACAAACAAAATTTTAAAAAAGTCAGTTCGCTATATGCGTTTTTAAACGGCCTCAATAAAAACCATATTAACTGAAAAAGATCACTTGTCATGTTTCAGGCAGTTTATAATGCGTTTTACCTGCCGTGCACGGCACAGTAAAATTTGGATACCGCCCAACCCTAGTGCAGACACACACACACACTCTCTTTGAATAAACGCCATGAAGTTGCACTTATCACAAACTACTGTTGGTACTCACCACGAATCTGACTGTAAGAACAAATGTGTAAAAGATGTTATCCTCCTCTGCAGCTGTTTCGTTCTTCGTCTCTGATCCGTCTCTTCTCCAAGTTTAGTCCAGTAATCGAAATCGATTTGAAATTATTTTCCTTCGTTTCCACAAACTCTCCAAAATCTCCTGCTGTCTCTCCTTGAAACTCTCCACCAACCCTTTATTGCAAAAGGTCTACCCTTATATAACTTTGGTTGCCTTTGATCTCTGAGTCATCAAAGCTACACCTGTCACCACGGTAACAGCTCTGCCCGCCTGTATCCATGGCAACCTGAATGTTTCTCAACTGCCCCTAGCTGCAGCTCTCTCTGTCCCCCTCCTAATGCATTTCCAATGTAAAAACACCCTCTAAACAACTGCTGCTTTTGTCCAAACTGAAGCCTTCAGACAAAAAGTATGGACACAGCCAGAATCACAAGATGTTGCTCTACACAGTATAATTAATGCTATGATGTCAAACATACAGAAGTAAACGCTTATTCCCCCGATTCTGGAATCAGATCTACTAATTCCAGCCTGTAACCCTTCTCCTCATCCATCGCAGTGCGGCTTTATGAAGGAAACGGACCGAGCAGCCGAGTTCAAGCGACACGTTCAAAGTTCTGCTGAACATGTTCACATTTTGTCCTCGCTCTGACTTTACTGAAGCGTTTTATTCATAACATTAATAAGGATTAATAGAGCGTGACTTCCGCTGTCTTCAGGCGTATAGGCTTAGCCTGCCTGTTTACATCATCTTCCCAGTTGTGTTGTTGTAGTACTGGTTGTGTAGTGTTAGTTTTTGCCATCGTTCGTTGTTTTCCACACAGGTGTTGGTGTGTTTATACATTTCAGTGCCAGTAACTCATGTCCAGGAGGTGCTGAGGGGAGGAGAAGCCCGGCTCCTCTCAGTGTTTATTATTTCATTGACTTTTCCTGCAGTATGTTTATCACTTTCCCTCGTATGATGCTGATGAACACTGTGTCTAGAATCACAAGGGTTTCTTTTGGATAAACCTCAATATTGTTTAATGTTTAAACATGGTGCCCAGAAATCTTCTGTCTAAATGGTTCATCTTACTCTGGTTTCCGTCTCTGAACACAGGTTGTGTTGGAAGAATTCTGGGAATAACCTGTGTCAGCAGCATGGCCTGCTGGACCTTGTGGAGACAGTCTGTCCATATGTCTTACTATGGAAATATATAAGATAAGATAAGATAAAACTTTATTAATCCCGAAGGAAATTCTTGTGCCAGAGGTATCAAGTTATATTAAATGCAGTTAAGTACAGAGTATAAGAGTATAAGTGTCACTATAATCCAAAAATCAGAGTACAGTACGCAGTATGAGCACAATATATGATACATGGATACAATATGGAGATGTAAGGTGCTAAGTAAACATAAATATAGACAAGTGGAGGGAATGACAGTGATGCCTGACATGATCATCCAGCTCCTCTCCTACAGAAAGGGGAGGAGTTATACAGTCTGATGGCCACTGGCAGGAAGGACCTCCTGTGGCGTTCTGTCCTGCTCCTCGTAGTCTCAGTCTACGGCTGAATGTGCTCCTGTAGGACAGCAGTGTGTCGTGCAGGGGGTGAGACGTGTTGTTTCCTCAGTGTCCTCCTCTCCGTCACCTCCACCACAGACTCCAGCTCCACTCCCAGCACCAAGCCAGCCTTCCTGATGAGCTTGTTGAGTCTGTTGGTGTCGGCCGTCTTCATCCTGCTGCCCCAGCACACATGTGATGTTACTCCTAGGATCTCATCCATGACATGTTACTGTGAAATATGATTGTGCTTGTGCCTGCTCTAAGATGTGTGTGTGTATTCTGAGAAGCTGTCTGTTGGATAACAGAGGGTATAAGACCGCAGGCTGGTTGGAGGCTCATGTTTCCAGAACCAGAACCGGAGCCTATAATGTTTGCAGCAGGTTAGTAGCTCTGCACTTGGTCCACAGACACCTGGCCGTGGTCGTCGTGGTGATAAGGCAGGTGATGGGGGTCTATGTAAGCTCCATCCTGGTCATTGTAGGGGTAGTCCGGCTCCCCCAGTCATCGGTGGGGGCGTGGTCTCTGCCAGCCAGCAGCGGTCCGTTTCAGAGCGCGGCCTTCTCCAAATGCACGGTACAGATACACCGCCATGACGAACAGCGCCACCTGCAGAGAGGCGGAAACACTCAGTGTGATGGAGCTAGAGTAACATAAGGTTACCATCCAGACTCACGGTACGAGACAGCCTCTAGTGTGTGTGTGTTTGTGTGTGATCAAACACAAACTGTGATCAAAGCAGAAAAGTCTTCATGAGGCAACAGACACAAACTGACAGCACTTCCTGACTGGACTCTGATTGGACAGAACCAAACCTGGTTGAACACAGGCTCAGAGCCTGGAAGGTGGAGCTGTGGGAGTTTGTGACGTCACTGTCATGTGTCCCTTTGTGTTCTTTACATGTTGGAACGTTTTTTACAGTGTAGTGCAGGCGGACGCTCAGGAAATCGGACTGAGTTTTTCCTGAAGTCAGGTCATGTGATCTGAAAACTGCACTGAAAACAAGCCGGTGAGCAGATGGAAGAGAGTCTCCACAGCAGGTTGTTTTTCAGGATAATTGGCACCAGTTGGAGAAGGATGTCATGCAATGTAGTCG
>NC_041032.1:16520826-16534790 GCF_900634625.1 Parambassis ranga
TAGAGACCGTGTGTGTGTGTGTGTGTGTGTGTGTGTGTGTGTGTGTGTGCGAGAGAGAGAGAGAGAGAGAGAGAGAGAGAGACCGTGTGTGTGTGTGTGTGTGTGTGTGTGTGTGTGTGTGTGTGTGTGTGCGAGAGAGAGAGAGAGAGAGACTGTGTGTGTGTGTGTGAGAGAGAGAGAGAGAGAGAGTGTGTGTGCAGCTGCTCAGTGGGAACGCGCTCAGGGAAGAGTTGGTCTGTGCCGCACTTCAACCTTTATCATTCATAAACAACTTCTTGTGCGCAGAGACGTCATAAACACAATATTGAGGTCACCGGGGCCCCGAGGACCCCGCCCCAAACTAAAACACACACACAGACACACACAGACACACAAAACTCACAACTTAGACTTGGAATCTGTGTGTTTTTAAACATCAGGTCTGACAGCACAGAGGAGGCGGAGCCACAGCTGCAGCTCCTCCTTCAGGCCGTCATCGGTCCATGAAGCGCTCCCTGACACCGGGAACCCCCCGCCGAGCTGCAGACGCTCATCAATCACAGTGTGCTCCACGTTTCTCCTGCTCCCAACATCAACTCTGATCCACCCCCACGGCAGCATGATGAGCAGCAGCTGTCAGCGCTCAGGCTGCAGCAGCTCCTTTATCAGAGCTGATGGCTCCATCCACAGCTCCTCACCTTCAGCTCTGATGGGTTCACAGATAAGAGACCAACACGGCCTTCCAATCAACCTCCTCCTGCTCAGACAGCAGCGATAAGCAGCGCTCCTCTCCAGTGATGTCACCATCAGCTGATCACCTCCACTATCTCTCTGGACCTCCATCACTGTAAAACATGTCTGCTCACAGTCCATCTGAGGACTACCTGCGTTCACACCGAGGGCGGCTAAAGCTGGAGAGACTCTGCTGTCGCTCACACCGCTTGAGTTCAGTTTGTTTTGTCAGATCGCTCATGACATGAGACACTCAGACCTTTGACTTATTGTTCATCCCTGTGAAGGAGCCATGTGCTTTCAGCACAGACAGCTTGGCGGCCGTATGCTAGGACTGTTGTTGTAGCTAGCACTTCAAGCTGTGCTGTGTGACTCCCACCCAACAAAAACACATCACCTCAGCAGGCCAACAACCCAAGACCCCTCGACCCAGGACAGCGCCTTCCTGTGGCGACCCTTAAAGCAGACCGCAGGATCGCACAACGCCGGGTGCCCGGCACAGCAACAAGTTTTTTAGTCGCTCAACTTGTGTAGCTCGATGCTTTTACAGCTAGGAGGTGTGTGTGTCTGTGTGTGTCTGTGTGTGTGTTTACATACAGGAAACAGCTGTAAGTGTCTGCTGCCATCACTGTGGACCTGCAGACGTCAGAGACCTGCTGAGGTCAGAGTTCACAGCAGCTCTGCGTCCTCGGTCTGTCTGTAATTCATCCTCTGCCGTCGCTCTGCCGCCGTCGTCTCAGCGGCTGAAACTCATCACAGCAGCAAATTGTTCCGAGCCGGTCAGAAGCGCCGGAGCGAGAGGAGCTGTGATGCTGCTACTCTGTCTCATTTATGAGGCTGATTGGACGAACAGCAGCCGCATGACATTAGAGTAGGAGCTACACACACACAAACACAGACACACACACACACAGAGACAGACAGACATACAGACACACACAAACACACAGACACACTGTGATGGAAATTTTGATCTTTGTATGTGCAGTCTATCCTTAATATTTGTTGTTACTTTAATCTTTAATCCTTGTTAATTCCCTGAAACATCTGTGCCTGTCCCTGCATATCATAGCCTCCCTTAATCTTTGAGCTCACTCCCCTGCAGCACCCCACCTCTTGTTTCTCACCAATGTGACACTTCCCCTGCCTTTTGCCATTCCATGTTGATGGCTAGGCCCTTCCAACACACAACAGACTCCAGGAGGAGATACTGTATCCAAACCCCTCAGCTGTATCCCACACTCAATCGCAATCAGAAGACAAATGGCTCCGTGACCCACGGGACTCCAGGAAAATATCATTAAGATGTGAATTAACATCTCACACTCCAGGAAGCCAACTTAAAACTTCAAAGTATAACCTGGAGACAGTGGGTCTGTGACCAGCTAGAAGAGGGTGTGACTTGATTAGGAGGGGGGAGGCGGCTGCAGGTATAACTGCGACATGTTCCCCATGTCGGTCTTTCATTCATTCTGACCGCTGAGTGTTTTTGATTCACCTTCTTTGCAAAGAATAAATCCTTGTCGGCCGGCAGAAGTCTCTACTTCATTTTTCACCAGAGCAGAAAAGTTTCCACAACACACACACACACACAGACACACACAGACACACACAGATATACACACACACACACACACACACAGATATACACACACACACAGACAGACACACACACACACAAACACACAATGACCTCACATCACAAAAAGAAGAGGACAGAATGAAAGAAGGGAACAGGAGGAAAGGAAGCACATGTAGGAAATGAAACAAGGAGGGAAGGACAGGGAGGAAGGACACAATGAAAAGGATGTAAGGAAAGAGTTGAAAGGAGAGAAGGAGGGAACAGTACAAAGAATGAAGGAGAAAGGAAAGAAAGCAGGAAGGAAGGAAAGAGAACCAACAGGAAAGGAATGAAGGAGGGAGGAGAACTCTGGAGTTCTGTTCTGTGGTTCTGCCATAATGAGTGTGTGGAGCTTGGCAGGAGGAGCCGTCCCTCCAGGCGCCTTTTAAACACGTTCAACAAAGAATCCACCTGGAATAAAAGCTGCTGGCCGCCGGCCGCTCAGCGAGGCCCACATTCCTGCAGCAACATCCAATCTGTGCAGCCCGTCGGAGATCAGGCGCCTCCACCGCCACCCGAGGATGCCTCCACGCTGGGACAGGTGGGAGGGTGGAGGTTGGCTGGTCATGCAGGCCAGGTGACGTCAGGGAGGGACCCTCAGGCGGCGGCCGGCTGCTGTCAGGCCGTTTTTCAGAGCGCAGAGAGGAAACGAGCAGCAGAGGATTCTGGGGTCTGACTGTCTGGGAGGTGTAAAAAGAAATCCATATTACCAGGATTAGATCAGCTGAGGAGCATCCACCATCTTCCTCATGAGGATGGAGCAGCAGCAGATCACATCCTGCAGAGGTGAAGTCCCTCAGTGCTGCTGCTGAGCCTCCCCTCAGGTTACAGCAGACAGTCATGGTCCCCAGAGGATCACTCACAGGTCACAGGTTCTTTTAAGTGATGTTTGATTTCAGTGTTTTAACACTTTTAATCCATAATCCCACAAACTGATACACAAACCGATCAATTACTTGGTGTAACTGACATTGATAATCAGCACCACCAACACTGAGTCTTCCTCCCTGTAGGACTGAGGCCACAGCAGAGGCTACACTGACTCACCACCCCCTCTAGTGGTTCATTGTGGTATTGTATGGAGCTACAGTCTGTAGCTAGCATGCTAACAAGCAGATATCTGTATGGTCTTCTGGCCTCTGAGACTCAGAACAGAATGTATATACAGAGGATGTTGTCTCTGCTTTATATTAATGATGTGTTTGTTAATGTCTTTGTTGGATTAGAGGACAGATGGACAGACAGACGACTCCGTTCAGGCGTCTGGCTACAGGACAAAAAGAAACTTTCTGCAGATGTCACAAATGTTTCCTTCAGCCTGACAAAAGCTGTGAAGTGGCTCTCATTTATTCAGCTCCTGTGACGACGCAGACATCAGCGGGTTATCACGCTGCGCGCGGTTTGAGTGTGTGTTCATTAAAATGGCAGCTGTTTGGCTCCACGCTGAAACACACCAACTGACTACATTTGCATGACATCCTTCTCCAACTGGTGCCAATTATCCTGAAAAACAACCTGCTGTGGAGACTCTCTTCCATCTGCTCACCGGCTTGTTTTCAGTGCAGTTTTCAGATCACATGACCTGACTTCAGGAAAAACTCAGTCCGATTTCCTGAGCGTCCGCCTGAACTACACTGTAAAAAACATTCCAACATGTAAAGAACACAAAGGGACATATGACAGTGACGTCACAAACTCCCACAGCTCCACCTTCCAGGCTCTGAGCCTGTGTTCAACCAGGTTTGGTTCTGTCCAATCAGAGTCCAGTCAGGAAGTGCTGTCAGTTTGTGTCTGTTGCCTCATGAAGACTTTTCTGCTTTGATCACAGTTTGTGTTTGATCACACACACTAACACACACACACACTAGAGGCTGTCTCGTACCGTGAGTCTGGATGGTAACCTTATGTTACTCTAGCTCCATCACACTGAGTGTTTCCGCCTCTCTGCAGGTGGCGCTGTTCGTCATGGCGGTGTATCTGTACCGTGCATTTGGAGAAGGCCGCGCTCTGAAACGGACCGCTGCTGGCTGGCAGAGACCACGCCCCCACCGATGACCTGGGGGAGCCGGACTACCCCTACAATGACCAGGATGGAGCTTACATAGACCCCCATCACCTGCCTTATCACCACGACGACCACGGCCAGGTGTCTGTGGACCAAGTGCAGAGCTACTAACCTGCTGCAAACATTATAGGCTCCGGTTCTGGTTCTGGAAACATGAGCCTCCAACCAGCCTGCGGTCTTATACCCTCTGTTATCCAACAGACAGCTTCTCAGAATACACACACACATCTTAGAGCAGGCACAGGCACAATCATATTTCACAGTAACATGTCATGGATGAGATCCTAGGAGTAACATCACATGTGTGCTGGGGCAGCAGGATGAAGACGGCCGACACCAACAGACTCAACAAGCTCATCAGGAAGGCTGGCTCGGTGCTGGGAGTGGAGCTGGAGTCTGTGGTGGAGGTGACGGAGAGGAGGACACTGAGGAAACAACACGTCTCACCCCCTGCAGGACACACTGCTGTCCTACAGGAGCACATTCAGCTGTAGACTGAGACTACGAGGAGCAGCACAGAACGCCACAGGAGGTCCTTCCTGCCAGTGGCCATCAGACTGTATAACTCCTCCCCTTTCTGTAGGAGAGAAGCTGGATAATCATGTCAGGCATCACTGTCATTCCCTCCACTGGTCTATATTTATGTTTACTTAGCACCTTACATCTCCATATTGTATCCATGTATCATATATTGTGCTCATACTGCGTACTGTACTCTGATTTTTGGATTATAGTGACACTTATACTCTTATACTCTGTACTTAACTGCATTTAATATAACTTGATACCTCTGGCACAAGAATTTCCTTCGGGATTAATAAAGTTTTATCTTATCTTATCTTATATATTTCCATAGTAAGACATATGGACAGACTGTCTCCACAAGGTCCAGCAGGCCATGCTGCTGACACAGGTTATTCCCAGAATTCTTCCAACACAACCTGTGTTCAGAGACGGAAACCAGAGTAAGATGAACCATTTAGACAGAAGATTTCTGGGCACCATGATTTATTTAAACATTAAACAATATTGAGGTTTATCCAAAAGAAACCCTTGTGATTCTAGACACAGTGTTCATCAGCATCATACGAGGGAAAGTGATAAACATACTGCAGGAAAAGTCAATGAAATAATAAACACTGAGAGGAGCCGGGCTTCTCCTCCCCTCAGCAGATCTCCTGGACATGAGTTACTGGCACTGAAATGTATAAACACACCAACACCTGTGTGGAAAACGACGAACGATGGCAAAAACTAACACTACACAACCAGTACTACAACAACACAACTGGGAAGATGATGTAAACAGGCAGGCTAAGCCTATACGCCTGAAGACAGCGGAAGTCACGCTCTATTAATCCTTATTAATGTTATGAATAAAACGCTTCAGTAAAGTCAGAGCGAGGACAAAATGTGAACATGTTCAGCAGAACTTTGAACGTGTCGCTTGAACTCGGCTGCTCGGTCCGTTTCCTTCATAAAGCCGCACTGCGATGGATGAGGAGAAGGGTTACAGGCTGGAATTAGTAGATCTGATTCCAGAATCGGGAAATAAGCATTTACTTCTGTATGTTTGACATCATAGCATTAATTATACTGTGTAGAGCAACATCTTGTGATTCTGGCTGTGTCCATACTTTTTGTCTGAAGGCTTCAGTTTGGACAAAAGCAGCAGTTGTTTAGAGGGTGTTTTTACATTGGAAATGCATTAGGAGGGGGACAGAGAGAGCTGCAGCTAGGGGCAGTTGAGAAACATTCAGGTTGCCATGGATACAGGCGGGCAGAGCTGTTACCGTGGTGACAGGTGTACCTTTGATGACTCAGAGATCAAAGGCAGACCAAAGTTATATAAGGGTAGACCTTTGTGCAATAAAGGTGTTGGTGGAGAGTTTCAAGGAGAGACAGCAGGAGATTTTGGAGAGTTTGTGGAAACGAAGGAAAATAATTTCAAATCGATTTCGATTACTGGACTAAACTTGGAGAAGAGACGGATCAGAGACGAAGAACGAAACAGCTGCAGAGGAGGATAACATCTTTTACACATTTGTTCTTACAGTCAGATTCGTGGTGAGTACCAACAGTAGTTTGTGATAAGTGCAACTTCATGGCGTTTATTCAAAGAGAGTGTGTGTGTGTGTCTGCACTAGGGTTGGGCGGTATCCAAATTTTACTGTGCCGTGCACGGCAGGTAAAACGCATTATAAACTGCCTGAAACATGACAAGTGATCTTTTTCAGTTAATATGGTTTTTATTGAGGCCGTTTAAAAACGCATATAGCGAACTGACTTTTTTAAAATTTTGTTTGTTTTTGTAATTTTACCATGTTAAGAGCCTTGTGCAGTATTTATGTTAGAAGTTACACATGGTGAAAAAAAAAAAAAAACTTGTCCAGTAAACCTGCCGGTCACGTTTTCCGCTGCCAAGTTTTTCTAATGGAAACAATTAAAATTCTAAAAGTGGGCTCAGACAGCACCAACCTGTTGGCTTGTGCCTACACCGCTCAGAAAATAAATACCAATAGCAGTGTTCTTCTAAGGGACCCGGTCACAGGTGCGACTATGGCGCGCTCTCTCTCTCTCTCTCTCTCTCTCCTCCGCGCTGTCACGTCATGTTCATAAACTTTATCAAGGTCTCCAAAAGTAAAATATATTATACATTGACAGATGTAGGAGCAGATACATTTGGAAGATGACCCTCGTTGAAGGGCTCTCTCATAGACCCCCATGTTAAAAATGACACAGAAAAACGGCTTAATATGTGAAAAACGTGTTGATATTAAAAAATGTAGTATTATAATAGGAGTTAATGGGACCTAAGTGGAAAATACCATTTTAAACTGCTGCTACACAAAAACTAATAATGCATCAAACTCAATATTTTGGATGATCTTTGACCTATCCATGACAGATATAAAAATAATGCCTCAGCCACCTAACTTTTGTTTTGTGGATAAGAACTCATTTTTTGAGTTTTCTTCATAAGAAATTACTGTGACATCAAGTAATCAAACTGGCATTTAAAGGGTTAAATTCCTCAAAATGATTTAATGTTTGGTAGTTTTGAGCAGGGCTGAAGTTGTTTAACATATTTATGCAGAAGAAAGCAGAAAAAAACATTAATCTGTTCAGTTTTGATAGCAGTTTTTTGTAAGTGGACATTTTTGTCCACGAATGATACAAAAGGGTAGTAAATTTGTTTCACCATGTTCTGGTGATGTATTTGAAAAATTTAAATTGGAATTCTAAAATGTGTCTAGAGAGAGTCTTTGTTACAAAAAAATGTGCCATATGCACCAACACAGATAAAATGGTGGCCAGGTAAAGAGGCAAAAATTACCAAGTGGACAGAAAAGTCCCCAATGACGCCCGAGGGTTAATATGTGAAAAACTTGTTGACCCAGAATGTGCTCTGTGAGATGAACATGTTGATATTTGAATGGCTGATTTTTTAGAGGGTGTTTTTACATTGGAAATGCATTAGGAGGGGACAGAGAGAGCTGATACAGTTAAGCATTCAGGTTGTCATGGATACAGGCAGGCAGGGCTGTTCCCACGGTGACAGGCTGACACACAAGAGGCATACAAAGCAGCCATGTTTGTAGTCTTTATCAGATCTTAAGCATTGTATCTGTCATATTGATCGTCCTTCAGCTGTATACTACTTAACCACATTCAAATCACACAGCCTGAGCTTCTTATAATCTCATGGTTTTGTCCAAACCGGCAAGCAATCAAAATAATAATTGTTTTGTTCTTGTTCTTCACCCTCTTTCTTTCTTTCTGTCTTTCTTTCCAACAAGGCCAACAAGACAGTATGGTAAACAAACTGTCAGAGGACATGTGCTCCTTAGAAAATCAGCTGTCCAAGAGCAGGGCCACGTACAGACCATTGGACCCCAAACAGCTGGTGGACATCTTTCTGCCAATGTGGTCACAATCACAGGAACCACAGAAGAAAGAACGTGTCTCAGAGACACCAGCACAGAGCAGGGCCACGTACAGACCGGTGGACCCCAAACAGCTGGTGGACATCTTTCTGCCAACGTGGTTAAAATCACAGGAACCACAGAAGAAAGAACATGTCTCAGAGACACCAGCACAGAGCAGGGCCAAGGTCACACATTCGGAGGACAGTGAGATGGACAGCCTCTTTGCAAGGATCAATGCAGACATCTGGTACTACCGTGACCGTGAGGACTACCGGAAAAGCTGGTACTACCAGGTCTGCCAGGCCGAGCGAAAAAGTGCGTAGACCACCAGGACCGATACAGCCTGGGCAACCTGAAGAGTAGGGATAGTTGTGGAAAGGAGCTTTTACCACTTTTATGCATTTATCCTGTTTCCTGTACTTTTATTATTTTACTTTGGTTTTATTCATACATGACTGACTCCTGTCTGCAGCACTTGAAAGTTGTTTTTATAAATGTGGTTTATATATAAACTTGACTTGACTTGACTTGGCCTTGTTTACTTGACCTTATTTTATCTTATGAGAGCTATATGTGTGTGTGTGTTTAATCTACTGTGGCGGCAAACCTGGTTGTAAAGTCTGACAGCAGCAGGGAGGAAGGACCTGTGGTAGCGCTCCTTCACACAGCGTGGATGGAGCAGCCTGTCACTGAAGGAGCTGCTCAGTGCTGTGCATGCGGTGTGTGGTGACAGCTTTGCCAGCATCCTCTGATCTCCCACCTCCTCCACAGGATCAAGGAGGGGGAGTCTGCTCTGGCCCTTCTTGTAAAGTGCAGCTGTGTTGTCGGTCCAGTCCAGTTTCTTGTTCAGATGAACACCCGGGTACTGATAAGAATGGTAACCATGCAATACCACACCGAACCAGCAGGCGGTGCAGTGAGTCAGCACAGGCTCTACTCCGCCCTCAGTCCAATCAGAGCGGAGGACTGAGAGTCAGCAGGGCTGCTGTGTGTATAGAAGCCTCCATCAGCAGCCTGCACGGTGATCTGCTGGATGAACCTCCTCCAGTGTGAACGGGGCCTCATCAGTTTCTCCCTGCTCGCAGTCATTGTGCTACTTCCTGTATTTGTGCTTCCAGCCAGGCTGAGCAGACAGTATCTGTGGGGGATGAGACCCAAAAAGATTTAAAAAGGACTTCTAATCAGTCGACTACGACCGGGAAAAGCTGCAGGACCGGACGGACTCAGCCCCAGAGTACTCAGGGACTGCGCCACACAGCTGTGTGGGGTCTTCCAGCACATCTTCTCCCTGAGTCTGAGCCTGATGACTGTCCCTGCCCTGTGGAAGACAACATGCCTTGTTCCTGTGCCCAAGACCAAACATCCAAGCACACACAGCGACTACAGACCAGTTGCTCTGACTTCACATGTGATGAGGTCTCTGGAGAGGCTGGTCCTGAAACACCTGCGTGCTGTTGTGGAACCATCGCTGGACCCCCTGCAGTTTGCTTACCAGCCCCGTATTGGAGTGGAGGACGCCATCATCTACCTGCTGCACAGAGCACACACCTACTTGGAGGAGGCAGGTAACACTGTTAGAATCATGTTCTTTGATTTTTCCAGTGCGTTTAACACCGTGCAGCCTGCCCTTTTGAATAGGAAGCTCCTGGACATGCAGGTAGAGACCCCACTGGTCACCTGGATCACTAACTATCTTACAGGTCGACCACAATTTGTGAGGCTGAGGAACACCGTCTCGGACACGATAGTGAGCAGCACGGGGGCACCCCAGGGCACGGTACTGTCTCCATTCCTGTTCACACTCTATACATCGGACTTCAGACACTGCTCACAGTCCTGCCACCTGCAGAAGTTCTCGGATGACTCTGCCATTGTGGGCTGTACCAGCAGAGGTCGGGAGGTGGAGTATATGAGTGTGGTGGACAGCTTTGTGGAGTGGTGCGGACAGAACCACCTGCAGCTGAATGTCACAAAGACAAGAGAGCTGGTGGTGGACTTCAGGAAGCACCAGACACTCCCTAACCCGGTCAGCATCAAGGGTACCAATGTGGACATTGTGGACAGCTACAAATACCTGGGTGTCCACATTGACCACAAACTGGACTGGTCCACAAACGCAGAGGCAATATACAGGAAGGGACAGAGTCGCCTGTATCTACTGAGGAGACTCAGGTCCTTTAACGTCTGCCAGACCATGCTGCAGATGTTTCACCACTCGGTGGTCTCCAGCGTCATCTTCTACGCTGTAGTGTGCTGGGGCAGCAGGATGAAGGCGGCCGACACCAACAGACTCAACAAGCTCATTAGGAAGGCTGGCTCGGTGCTGGGAGTGGAGCTGGAGTCTGTGGTGGAGGTGACGGAGAGGAGGATACTGAGGAAACTCCTCAGTATTCGTAACAACACGTCTCACCCCCTGCACGACACACTGCTGTCCTACAGGAGCACATTCAGTGGTAGACTGAGACTACCGAGGAGCAGCACAGAACGCCACAGGAGGTCCTTCCTGCCAGTGGCCATCAGACTGTATAACTCCTCCCCTTTCTGTAGGGAGAAGCGCTAGATAATCATGTCAGGCATCACTGTCATTCCCTCCACTTGTCTATATTATGTTTACTTAGCACCTTACATCTCCATATTGTATCCATGTATCATATATTGTGCTCATACCGCGTACTGTACTCTTTTTGGATTATAGTGACACTTATACTCTGTACTTAACTGCATTTAATGTAACTTGATACCTCTGGCACAAGAATTTCCTTCGGGATTAATAAAGTTTTATCTTATCT
This sequence comes from Parambassis ranga, assembly GCF_900634625.1. Taxonomy (NCBI): domain Eukaryota; kingdom Metazoa; phylum Chordata; class Actinopteri; family Ambassidae; genus Parambassis; species Parambassis ranga. Next base: position 16,531,942 of record NC_041032.1, read on the forward strand.
TATCTTATCTTACACACATGCTAGCTGCTACATGCTAGCTGCTACATGCTAGCTGTCAGAGAGCCTCAGCTGCTGGTTGTGTTTCCTCTTCCTTACATGATAGAGGGTGACTGACTGACAGTTATCCAATCAGCTGCTGGAGGCCACTGAGCCCAGCAGTCCTCACAGAGCTGGGTACCTCCCAGGACCAGGTCCAACGGTCTGTAGAGACCTGGGTCCACCACGTCCAACCAGAGCCCAGAGAAGGATCCAAACAGTGGAAACTGCTCTGACTTCATCAAAGTGTTGAAGCCGCCTGAGGTCTGTGGGATCAGAATGAATAATGAGGGTGGTTTGATGTTCGGCAGAGTATTACTCAGACACAGTAATCACAGGTCAGCCTGCATCCATCTTGCTCGCTGCCCCCTTGGTTACCATGACAGCGGCAGCATATCAGAAGATGCAGAGGCAGCTAAATCAAGAGGCCAATTACTCAGACAGATGCTGATACAGTAGATGCTTGTCATCCACTTCCTCGAGAGCAAACTGCTGTGATAACGAATGCGATGCTTCACCCGGCGTGACCTCCACCAGCCGCTCAGGCAGTTATTCATCCACGAGGCTGCAGCACCGACAGCCAGGTTTATCAGCAGAGTGATGCCTCCTGACGTGTCCTCGGACCTCAGCGGGCTTTTCATTCAGCTAATTCTGCTTCCTGTGACACGGAATCGATCAGTGTAGATCAAATGAATCACTAAGAGCAGCTCAGAGGAAGCAGGAGCTCCAGATAACAGCAGGAAGCAGCAGAGAGAATGGCTCTAAATAAACATGGCTGCACCCTCATCCATTACTCAACCTAACTCCTGATTGATCCAAACATGGGCAAGAGATGTAACACTTCTCATCAATTGAGAAATTATTACAAATTTGACCTTTGACCCACAAATTCAACCCATAACATTTGTATTAAATTCAAAGAACTTCTGTTAGATGATGAGCAATTCATATGATATCAAGTTCACAGGATCAGAATGTACAGATAACTATAGCACCACCTTCTGGGGTGGAGGTCTGATAGAACGACAAGAAACAATATTATCATCAGCCTCTGTGGGAATTGACTAGCTTTAGGAGCCAGCCTCTAGTAGACACTTTCACAAAGCCAGTGTTTGTGGACATATAGATATCTATAGCGCCACCTGCTGGTGGGGAGGTCTAACAAAGTGTTACACATTAAAACAACAGCATCATTTCTTCCTCCTGTAATTCCACAGGACCACAGCTGGAAAAAGCTCAGGAGGTGACACACACTCTTCTCCCCCCTTCACACACCTCTGCGCTCTGATGGCCACCTGCAGACACACACTCACTGAAACAAACAGAATGTCATCACCATTAAGGAAAATGTCACGGCCAATCAATGGCTGCCTTTGCCGTCCCTGAGTACCTGCCGCCGTCACAGTGCTCGGCGTGGCGAGCTTCCACACTGATGAGTGACTCACTGCAGTCACAGAAACCAAGCTCTGCCTTTTCCCCGCAGTCTGACAGAGGATCCAGCTTCTCAGACACAAAATGGCCTCCGAAACGAAAAGGGAAGAGAACGGCACGTTCTGATAATGTCACAGATGAATGGAAACTCTGATAATGTCAGAGCGGATGGAGAGTCTGAGAGATATATCACGGTGCTGTTGACCCACAGCGACACTAATGTAGCATTAGCTGCAGTGTCAGTGTAGGCGACGGTGACTGTGGACAATCCAGAGTCAGTAAAATGACACGTTTAAGGAGAAATGATGCAGGAATCTTTTGTGGAGTTGAACACGAAACTCTGGAACATCTACTTCACAAAGATTTTAGTCCGACATACAAAGCTGGATTTCTCTAAAAATTAATGTCATATTATTTTTTATATGCATCATCTACCCTCATCTGTTACAGACTCTATTAACACCATGGTCCTCTTGGGTAAATATCATATCCACTGTGCTTCCTTCCCTGCTTTTCTGAATGCTTTATTTCATCACTTAAACAGATGGAAAGCAAATCGGCCTGAACTTCTGCCATCTTCTGCTTTTCTAATGTCTAAGGTATTTTTATTCATCTTTTCTCTTTGCTGCTCCGTTTTTATGATCACATCTTATCCTCCTGCCACGTGGCGCTCGTTCTTTTTCGTTTTTCCTTCATGAAATCCCCTGTTTCGTTGTTCTTTGCACTTATTTTGTACATTGTACCTCATTTCATCTGTATTTCTGTTATTATCCTCTTCAGGGTTTGTATTTTTAATTGCTGAGACATTATGAGGTCTGTGTATTCTAGCACACAAACACACAGTGAATCCCACTGATGACTGTTTACTGTCTGAACAAAGGCTACATGCTAACGAGTAGCTACATGGGACCACAGACGAGGTCATTAGAGGTCACTAAGCTGGCTCTCTCTTTCGCTTTAGGTTAGACTACACCTAAGAAAACACACATTCAAGGAAGATGGAGGACACATATCACAGCTGTATTGACTTTTCCATCAGGTAAAGAAATAAAGCTGACAAATAATCCGAGTGTGTGAACGTCGTCTGTGTGCAGCCAGCTGAGCTGCTGTTGTTTCCTTCATTTAAAATGAAGCTGCAGTCAGGGTGGAGCTGGGACATGAAGCAGCACTCTGCAGAGGGCCCCTCTCACACAGAGAGTGTCCTCTCAGTGATTAATAAGCCACTCTGTCTGTAATAACATCTTCACCGACACTCACAGACTCTTCGCTCTGTGAACGCACTCGTTCCGTTGGCTGCGATGGCGGGACGCCGCTCCCATGAGGCCGTCTGCTGCTGAATCAGAGACGCCTTAAGGGACGGACGGCCATCTGTAAACTGCAAA
>NC_041032.1:16534990-16547490 GCF_900634625.1 Parambassis ranga
GACGGCGATCAGTGACTGTCACAGAGGGTCCCACCCTTCACCTTCACCATGGTGCCAGTCTCACCAGAGATGAAACGAGCCTTTATCAGCAGGAAAATGAGGTAGTGACAGCTTTAGTGGTGTCTGGTGTCCTCCTGTGTTCATCTCCACGTGACCCAAGCTCGTTTTCTCCCGTTATCTTGAGATAAAGTTTGTTTTGTATCTCATGTGGTGATAAAATCAGCAGCGCTCTTTGTGATTCTCACACGTTTCTTCCTCTCATCATCTCAAACTAACATTTTTTTTTGTTTTCTGCTGATACAGATCCCTGTTGTTGTCCTGACATAACAAACCTCGTCATGGATAACAACTTCATTTATCTGATTATCGAGGTAAACAGGACTGTGTTCTGTCAGGAGAAGGATTTACTTCATTATCTCAAAATAACTGAGCTGCTTCTCTTCAGTTTGAATCATCTCATTATCTCAAGACGACGGCGCAGGTTCTGCTCTTCTTCCTGTGGTAATGGCTTCATTTATCTTCTTCTTTTGTCGATTTTATTCATCTCATTATCTCAGGCTAACAAAGTGGTAACAGTTTCATTCATCTGCTCTTCTCCTGGTAACATCGTTTACTCCCTCGTTATGAGGAAGGCTGAGATGTGATGTGAGGCAGGATGAGGAGGAGCCCGCAGACGCAGAGCTGATTGTTCCAAGCCGTTCGTTAACCTTTATTATCTGGAATGAAAGGAGCGGCGTGTTGTTCGGTGGAAGGTGTGACGGCGCTCTGCAACACACTCAATTCACTTTTAATTGGTTTCTGTATGTGTAACCAAAAATAACAAAGCAGCGCTGCCCTTTGTGAGTGTGTGTGCAGCTCCTCGGCTGTGTAATTAATTCTGCCCAGAATTCAATGAGATAATTAAAGAAGCTTTTGTTCTGCTGTCATCAGTCTTCATGGAGGCTGCAGCTCCTGTTTGTGGAACTGAAACTGGTGGAAAACCTCTTTTCTTTAGCCTGATACCTGCTGATTATTTACATACCAGAATTCACATAAATAACAAGACAGAGGTCGTATCTAGTGACCCAGCATCAGCCATCTTTTAGCTCTCTCCCCCTCGCTCTCTCTCTCTCCTGGTTCATTAGCTCGTTAGCTTCACATGAGCAGACTAGCAGAGAACAGAGGAGAGGAGTTCTTACTGACCGTGAACCCACCGCTTCCTAATTCACTTCACCTTCCAATCCCCCAATGTGCTCCTACACACACACACACACAGACACAGACACACACACACAGACACACACACAGACACAGACACAGACACACACACACACACACACTCACACTCACACACACAGACACACACACAGACACACACACACAGCCTTGTTAGATGCTGCACACTGAGGCAGCCCAGATCATTGCATAGCTTTAAAGTTGGGACCTGTCAGGGAAATAAAAAAAAAAAGCTGTTGCCATGGAGACGGAGTTGCTTCTGCAGTAACTGTAGGCCGACCTGCTTATCAGCAAGAGCTCTGGGAGAGTTGTGCGTCTGAGATGAAACAATGTTATTTGTGTATGCATGTGTATTTCAGACTGTCAGACTCGCAGGTTCGGCTCGACGCTGCTGCTCCACTTCTCTTCTAAACAGCAGAGCGCCGCAGACAACAGGAAGTGAGAGCAAGGCGCAGCCACGGTGGAGGTCACAGCAGCACTGACAGCAGCTCCACGCCAACAGGACGCTGATGGGGGATAACAATGTGTTTGTGGACAGATGTGGTTTGGACCTGACAGCTGGAATCAGCAGGTCTTACCTAACACAGACGTTCTGCTGAGAGCCAGCCTCGAGTGGACACTACAGGAACTGCAGTTACATATAACTAGCGCCACCCACTGGTGAGGAGGCCGAATAAAACACAATGTGTTTAAAGTATCTACAGAGGCTAACAGAGTTCGTGTCCGAGGCTGGAAACTTGTTTATACCTGCTGTAATGGAGGCCTGCGGGGACTGACTCACTTCTGGAGCCAGCCTCTAGTGGACACTGGCGGAACTGCAGTTTCCCCTGAAGCAAACAGCCTTTACACACACACACACACAGACACACACACAGTGATCTCATGAAGCCCTCAGCAGTAAATAAGAGGAGCTGACAGAGAATTGATCCACTGCTATTAGCAGCACTTAGACTGCAGAGACGAGGCGGAGCTGAGGGGGCATATTTTACAGCACTTCTCTGTTGGCTCATTATTCAGCTCCTGGGTGTCTGCTTATGAAATGGACCTGCAGCAGATTTACAGGCCTGCAGCGGCATACGTACAGCAGACCCACCTGAGAACACTCCACATTTACACACACGCAGTAATTTGAATTGCATACAGCACTCGCAGAGCTGGAAAGCACCGCGGTGACTGAATGTTTAATGTGGAGTGTAGCTGGAGCTGGGAGAAGCGCCCTGGGCTCCCTGCGTCTCGCTTCAAGGATTTTCTCAAAGTTTTCGCCTCGAACTGAAAGTTCCTGCCGCAGTTCCACAGCGACTGTAATGTTCACAGGACTCCTGCCCTCCTGCAGAGTCCACTTTAACTGGTCTTACAGGAAGCCTCCAGCCCTGAGTTAATATTACATCTCTGAGGGTGGATGTGTGCACAGAGCTCTGCAACAGGACACAGTTTAAAGCCTGAGCATAAAACATGTCACACAGGACAAGTCCAACAGCGGCACATTTCCACCAATGCAGGAGTGGCTTTTATAAACGCTCTCGGACAAAGTCAGCAAAGTGTGTGTTATTAGGGCTGGTTCCAACTTCAACAGCCCCCTGATTGGTCAACATGGCAGCTCCTGTCAGGTGAAGCTTGGTCACCTCGTGAGCACTGCGATGCTGTCAATGGAAACACAAAGCTGCAGCGAAGCAATCAGCGAACATCCTGCAGCCAAAACTCATCCTATATGTGAACCCTCTCCGATTTAGTTTCACAGCCATAATAGCAGACAGAATTATGGTCTAAATTCTCTTTTGCTGCGTGGATGTATCCATCCTGATTTTGCATGTGTAGTTCGCGGAATTCTGAACAACAGACAAACTCACATGAACCCACTAATGACTGAAACCACCTGTGGTTTGGTCACAAACTCATGAACAGTGTAGAATCCAGCTGCCTCCCAGGATAAAGCAGCTACAGTCAATGTGTGCGATGAAAGTGATGATCTGGAGACCAAGCATGGAGCTAAAAGAACAAAGACTGGACTCCAGATAAGGATCAAGTGTCTCCTGCTCACAGTCAACATGTCCGAGCCAAACCTGGTTCTAATAATAATACATCGAACTTACATAGCGCTTTCTAGGACACTCAAAGACACTTTACAGATGCATTATTCATTCACCCCACATTCACACAGTGGCAGTGGTAAACTACAGATGTCGCCACAGCTCCCCTGGGGGACACTGATGGAGACGTGGCTGCCGAGGTGCCTACGGCCTCTCCGACCACCGCCGATTCATTCATACACCAGTGAGTGCACTGGAGGCAATGTGGGCAAAGTGCCTTGCCCAAGGACACACAACAATGACTAGGGAGGAGCTGGGATTGAACCGCCGACCTTCCTTTTGGACAACCCTGCTCTACCACTGAGCCACTGCCCACAGCTCTGTTTTTATATAACATTATGCAGTCAGGGCAAATCAGATATCTGCATTCATGTGAGGATCTGCAAAGTCAGGACCGGTGTAAACCACAGCTCTGCTCCGTCTCTCACACACTCAGACACACACAGAGCATTTATCTTAATACAGTGTTTCCCTGCATGGTATTTATCTTGTTAGAGAACAGAGTCCTGCTACAGGTGCTGCTCCTTCACTGAAACTCCCCTCAGCAGAGACATCCGTCTTCATCTGCCGCGGTCTGCAGGAGGAAGGAATCAGACGGCTCCCCGTCTGTGAGCTCAGATCATTTACTGCTGACCAGACTCTCTGTGTGCTGTTCTATGATCAGCTGTTTGAAAAAGCTCCAGGCACCTGAATCAGCAGCAGGACCTCTTTTGTGTGGGTACATGAAAGTTTGTGCTGCGCCCTGGGAGGATCAGAGCTCCCCCTCCCACCACCAGCAGAAGAGAAGAAGATGATTAGCTGGTAGATTACAGAAACAAAGATGGAGCTTCCTCTTTCCTCTCAGGATGCACCCCGCTGTGACACTCAGCACCGAGTTTCCTCCTCATTTTCCTCATTGTCTCCTTTACGTTGTTGATTATCCCACTCAGATGAATAAATACATGCTAACGAGGGCGAAGTCAAAAGTGTCTCTAACAAAGTTCTGCTGGATGAAACGACCACAGTTTGACCTGATGGTGGCGGTGTTGTCCTCGTGTTACTGACGCACAGTGTTCAGTCACGTACAGCACAAGCAGACGTCTGGATGCCAACTAAACACAACGGTGCAAGTGAATTCAGACTTTAGAAACAGAAGAAAGCAGCTGATCAATAAATCCTAATCTTAATCTCCTAATCAGTGATTAGTCGGGATGTTCCGGCCTGCTCTGTGTCTGCAGTGCTTCCATTGTACGAACAAACAATGATCTAACAGCACAGAGACATCATTAATATCACAGTCATTTCATTAGCGTCCCACTGGAGTTCATAAACAAAACTTTGCAGCATTAAATGAAAGAATCCAATAAATCTCCTGCTGCTGTATGAAACATTCTGTCATCAAAGAAAAGGAACACCTGTGCAGAACACTGCTCCACGTGTCCTGATGCAGAAGTCCAGAGAACTCTTCACCGTCATTACATCTGCACATTTTACATCAACACTCATCAATCAGATTCACTGCTGAAGTTAGCATGCTAGCTAAACATCCATTTCCATAGTAATTATATGAGCAATCTTTCAAGCAGGCAGTTTAGCTAACTAGCTTCAACAAAGCCACAGCAGTGGTTTAAGCTAGATTGTATCCACTTAGCTTAGCATGTAAGCTACTCTTTGCACATTACTGTGGTTTATAACGCCTGAAACCGCCCACTGGGCAGCCCTGGTAGTGGCTCAGTGTTGGGCCTTCAGTGATGACATCAGTATGACCCCATGGCTCCAGAACACATGCAGAATCACACTTAAACATCACATCACCGCAATATAAGCCGAGCAACGTTTGACTTCCTGAGCATTTACAACCAATAAACACACATTAACCACTAAGAGTGGGAGGCTGAGGTCACGGATACTGTCAGAGTCCAAAATAAAATACCAAATACTGTCAGAGTCCAATAAAATACCAAATACTGTCAGAGTCCAAAATAAAATACCAAATACTGTCAGAGTCCAAATAAAATACCAAATACTGTCAGAGTCCAAATAAAATACCAAATACTGTCAGAGTCCAAAATAAAATACCAAATACTGTCAGAGTCCAAATAAAATACCAAATACTGTCAGAGTCCAAATAAAACACAACGAAAATAGTTTAGTTAATAAATCACACTCACCAACACGGAGCTCCTCCACAGTGCTGCCGGTTTGAAAATTAAATCCATCATTTCTTTTCTCCAGAAGACTAAAGTTCATCTGTTCTAGTCCATCAATAAGTCTCTTCTGTGGACATGGAAGCTGATGCTCAGAAAATGACGGCTCAGCAGAAGCAGTGGACACAGGGACAGACAAAGACAGGGACAGACACAGACACACGGGGACAGACACAGACAGACGGGGACAGACACAGACAGACAGGGACAGACAGGGACAGTCACAGACAGACAGGGACAGTCACAGTCACAGACACACAGGGTCAGTCACAGACAGACAGGGACAGTCACAGACACACAGGGACAGTCACAGACAGACAGGGACAGTCACAGACAGACAGGGACAGACACAGACAGACAGGGACAGACACAGACAGGGACAGTCACAGACAGACAGGGACAGTCACAGACACACAGGGACAGACACAGACAGGGACAGTCACAGACACACAGGGACAGTCACAGACAGACAGGGACAGTCACAGACACACAGAGACAGACACAGACACACGGGGACAGACACAGACACACACGGGGACAGACACAGACACACGGGGACAGACACAGACACACAGGGACAGACACAGACACACACGGGGACAGACACAGACACACGGGGACAGACACAGACACACACGGGGACAGACACAGACACACGGGGACAGACACAGTCACAGACACTGACAGTCACAGCCCGGTCCTTCCCTCTGCTGGGACAGGCTAGCTAGCACATGGGGTAGCCGAGCTCTTCTCACAACATCCAGCTTTTCGTGAAAGCTCCATCTTGAAAATGGCGTCACGAGTACATCTCTCTCCCTCTCTCTCTCTCTCTCTCTCTCTCTCTCTCTCTCTCTCTCTTGGTATCGGTCCGGTCTCCGGGTTCAGTTCGGACATTTTGCAGAGTGCCGCCGTTCAGGCTCTCGGAGTGTTTATCCAATCACAGGGCTCGGTCATGTCCAGTCCAGTGTAAGGCCCTCTGATTGGCTTTGAGGTCGCTGACTCGAGCTCTGATTGGCTGTTGACTGTGTCCGTTCACTCACAGCGCTGAGCCTGCTCTGCTGAGTCTGGAGGCGTTCGGCAGATTTCATATCACCTGGCAACAGACGCTGGCTGAAATATGATTGGATAAAAACTCATAATATACAACACCGGGAGCAGCTCAACCGAGTGTATGTTTATAATATGACTTAAAGAGAATATTTATATATATATATGATACAAACACACAGAGACGTGTGAGATAAAAAAAAGTCCTCATCTATGTCTTTCTATCATCTTAAACTCATCTATCAACAACAGCAAAATATCACCGTGGCACAAAGCTCTTTAGTGCCCCCTGCTGCTGAGATTAAATGCCTACAGCACCTGGTCCCTCGGTGCTCTCCCATCCCAGCACTGACCAGGCCTGACCCTGAGCCCAGACCAGACACCATGTGACATATTGACTAAATTCAACCTTTGTGTCTGGACGTCTCTGTAGAGACAGCCTACACTCCTCCTCCTCGTCCCACACTGTGCCTGGACTGAGCAGGATCCTCGGCCTCCTCGGGACCGCTTCAGTGGCCTCCTCTGGCAAAGGCCTCCTTGTGAATGTGATGGAGCATGAAGGTCTGTGTGGTGGAGGGGCTGTGCTCCTCTTTAAGATGTACACATGGTGGAGGGCCAGGGAAGAAGACCCCCACACGTCCTGGTTATCCTGTCCTTCTTCTCTCCAGCAGCTTCAGCCTCAGCTGAGGGATGGAGGAGACCAGTTGCCGCACAGTTCTTCTATACCCTCGTCCCTGTATTTAACCCCTTCCTCCCGCAGGATGGTTAGGATCCCCGCAGCCTCGGCGGACAGCGTCCCTCAGCCTGATCAGACCAGCTCTGTCCCTCCACAGGTAAGTTTTGGGTTGCTGATCACCTCAGGACAGAGAATGTGATCGTGTTTGTGACTTTAAATGGAACGCTGTGCGCCGGCCTCTGCTGGTCTAATGGATCCATGGATGAATCCGCCAGTTCCGGTAGGTCCATTTCATGTTAAGACTGTAAATACCGTCACTCACCAGCCTGAATCTGTTCTTCATGAAACCAGAGGACTCAGGTTGGTGCAGCGCCCCCTGCTGTCCACACAGCAGCACCTACACCACTGATAACTTAAAGGCAGAAGAATCAGAAGACGTCTCCTCACATTTCTATAAACAAAAACACATGAGCAACAGTTCATAAAGTTTATTGACAGAGTAAAGGAGCTGCTGGACCCAGTGTAACATGGTGCAGTACGAGAGTAAACTGGAAATGTTCAGGAAGAAACGGTTTGTGTCCCACATCTGTGACATGTAAAGCAAAGACTGCTGAGGTGAACGGGTCGATCAAGTACTGAGGCAGGAGCAGACGCAGGCCCGGCAGGCCCGTCTGCTCCTGAACAGGAACACTTCACGCCTGAGATGATGAGAGGCGCTTTAAGTTAGTGAGGGAGCTCGTGGGGGACCAGCTTGTAGTGGGAGCCGCAGGACGGGCAGCGCTGAGCCTCGCCCTCATGGAGCCAGAACCACACCACACAGGTGTTGTCTTCTTCACCTGCACAGAGGAAGACGGGGTTCAGACCCAGATCACACACTTTATAACAACATCACAGCAGGTGATGAAGAGGAGAGGAAGCTGAGATCTACTCACAGACACATCCCACAATCCTCTTGTTGGTGATGGAGGGAACCAGGTGGGGGTCGGCCTTGGACCCGGCGTAGACCTTTGGCTTCATCATGCTGTAGGGGTCCTGGAGGAGAGAGGAGGCTCAGGTCAGAGTACAGCACAGCTTCTCATTAAGGTTCTTCTTCACTGTAACACAGCAGCTCTGCTCCTCAGGAGTCACTGATAACTCTGTGTTCATTAGAGTCCACCCCACAGCGCCCACAGCACGGCCGAGAGAACCGCCCCTCATTCCCCTGTGTGTTAACCCCCTCCTATCTCCTGGAGCTGGAGGCCAGAGCCGTCAGAGAGCCTGAAGCAGAGCCTGATCTCTGCCTGTCAGGTCAGGAAATTTGTTCTCACTGGTCATGAGGACAAACGTCACAGCAGAAACATGTTTGAGAAGAGGAGCAGCTCACCGTGCCCTCCTTCATGGCCTTCATGATGATCTTCTCCAGCCCTGTGGCCTGCTCCTCGTCAGTGGGAATGCCTGAAACCAGCACCTCAGTATCAACAACCTGCACTTCAATCCAGTCAATAGAAACCTTATTTCAGTGTCACAGCATTACTACAGGAGGGGTCGAGGTCGAGGAGAATCCAGACTAGCTGCCTTCTTAATCTGAACTGGATCAGAACCTTTAATCCAGTGAACTATAATCTGCAGTGTGTGTTGTGTTTTGGTCGTTAGCTTGCTGACACCAGCGGCACACAGGCCTCATTATTTACTGTGTTTATCAGCAGTGACGTGTAGAACAGCTACATCAGGACTGAATGTCTGTTTCAGAGGGAAATGATTTAAACATTTAACTCCTCGCTGCTGACGCCGTTAGGCTAATGCTAACTGCTAGCTTGTTTTCTGTCAGCTCCAGCCCGGTCTGAGACACAGGCGGCGCGCTGCTGTCCTTGTCTCTGATAACGATCCCTCTCTAAATCCGGGTTCTCTGTCTCGGTCCAGCTGTCTAAGTCTCCTGTCGGTTCCGTCCTCACCTCCAGCGGCCATGCCGCGGCTCAGAGCGGGGGCCCGGGCGGCCCTGCAGGCTGTAGCGGCTCTAACGGCGGAGCGGAGCAGTAACCTTGCAGCCATTTTTCCTTCTTCGCTTGTTGGTTGCTGGTCGCCTGGTGATGACGTAAGCAAGTGCGCCTTCTTCTTCTCAGTTTTGTGGCCTGAGCGCCCCCTGCTGATGGTGTTTACGTTCATTATTATGTTCGATTTAACATTGATCAAAACCACTTTTCACTTTTTTCTAATTTTTAATAGATATTTGTATTTGATACGTATTTTCTTCCATTATCTGTAACTGTATAATTTCTGCATTTTGATTAAAAATAAACACTCCTGTGTGTCTGTGTGCCTCCTTTCTGTCAGCATGACCCTCCTGTACACTGAATAATAATAAGGGCCAGATAAACAGTAAACCAATCAGATCAGTAAATGTTACGGTCTCTTACTGTACACACACAGAAACAAACATAAAGAAGAGTTCATAAAGTTTATTGACAGAGTAAAGGAGCTGCTGGACCCAGTGTAACATGGTGCAGTAGGAGTGTCAGAGTAAACTGGAAATGTTCAGGAAGAAACGGTTTGTGTCCCACATCTGTGACATGTAAAGCAAAGACTGTTGAGGTGAACGGGTCGATCAAGTACTGAGGCAGGAGCAGACGCAGGCCCGGCAGGCCCGTCTGCTCCTGAACAGGAACACTTCACGCCTGAGATGATGAGAGGCGCTTTAAGTTAGTGAGGGAGCTCGTGGGGGACCAGCTTGTAGTGGGAGCCGCAGGACGGGCAGCGCTGAGCCTCGCCCTCATGGAGCCAGAACCACACCACACAGGTGTTGTCTTCTTCACCTGCACAGAGGAAGACGGGGTTCAAAAACAGAACCGTGATGCTGAGGAGCTGCATGACTGAGTCTGCACTGTTTAGAGGAGGTGGAGCCATCATGAGGTCAGATTACAGCAGCCGGGCTCCTACAGGAACACTCGGCTTTCTTTTGACTCCTCTACAGGAGCCAAAGTTCCCAACTCTGATGAAGATCTACTCACAGACACATCCCACAATCCTCTTGTTGGTGATGGAGGGAACCAGGTGGGGGTCGGCCTTGGACCCGGCGTAGACCTTTGGCTTCATCATGCTGTAGGGGTCCTGGAGGAGAGAGGAGGCTCAGGTCAGGTCAACTCACCGTTACATCTTAAAGTCCAGAGCCCCTGGTGTGTGTGTGTTGATGTGACCTTACCGTCCCATCCTTCATGGCCTTCATGATGATCTTCTCCAGTCCGGTGGCCTGCTCCTCGTCAGTGGGAATGCCTGAGCGCGCACACACACACATCAGTACCACTGTGCACACATGTCCTTTATTTTAGTTATTTATTTTTACTAGTTTGTCACTTTTTTAATGGAGCACTAACAGGAAACAGAGCAGCACACTGACAATAACAACAACAGGCCCACAGACAGTGTGCTGAATTTAAATTGGCCTGTTTAAATAAGACTTATGTCACAGAGACGCATCATACTGGGACTTAGCTAACACTGCTAAGCTAATGCTAACAGACATTTAAAACGTGCCGAGTATTAACCAGCTCCAGTCCAGCTCTGCTCACAACAGGTTAAATGTTTAACTCTTCAGCAGAAACGTCATGTCTGCGTCTTTAACCGGAGTCTGGTCTGAGACACAGGCGGCGCGCTGCTGTCCTTGTCTCTGATAACAACCCCTCTCTTAAATCCGGGTTCTCTGTCTCGGTCCAGCTGTCTAAGTCTCCTGTCGGTTCCGTCCTCACCTCCAGCGGCCATGCCGCGGCTCAGAGCGGGGGCCCGGGCGGCCCTGCAGGCTGTAGCGGCTCTAACGGCGGAGCGGAGCAGTAACCTTGCAGCCATTTTTCCTTCTTCGCTTGTTGGTTGCTGGTCGCAGGTATGTGACGTAACAGGTCAGCTTCTTCGCCTTTAATAGGCTGAGACCAGGCGGGGGTTTATCGCCACCTAGCGCTGCGGTTTGAGTCCGACATAACATGTAATAAATCAAATTATACATTTATATAAAATAAAAAACATAAACTCTCCACATTAATGTTCATAGCTGTTGATGGAATAAAACACACCGCCTACATATACAGGAAGTGCATTTAAAAACTTTCATAAAACTACGCCTTGGGATTGTGTCCGGCTTTGACTGCTGCCCCCTCAACCTGGCCCCGGATAAATGGTGTGAAGATGGACGGATGAATATCCCACAGCTAAAGACTGATGTCGTTTATTGTTGATTGTTTGTTATCACAGCTTAAAAAGACACAAACACGGTTCTGAACGTAAAGGAACATTAAAAAGAGTTAGATGAGCTCCACGTAGTTGGCGGGGAACATGCCGTACTGTCCATCAGGACCGACTCCTCTCCACCAGCCCTCATCCAGCATCTCTATCTGAGTTATGATGTCGTCAGGGTCGAAGGTGATCTCAGTGTCGTCGGCTGAGGAGAAAAAAAATGGAGGCAGGAGGTGAGGAAGTTTAAAGTGAACACACACAAAAGAAGTTAACATGAGTGGACCAAGAAGAGCGCCCTGAGGGACCCCATGGTTCACCTCAGCTGCATCAGACCTCAGTGGAGCCCGCCGCTGACAGAAATGAGAATAAAGTGTGAATACGCACCGGCCTGGTAGTCATACAGCGCCCTGGCACTGAGGCCACGCCCACCAGCATCCTCTTCAGCCTGACATTCAGAAACAAGCACACGTTTGAGTCTGGTTGGATAAAATGAGATGGATCCATCTGTAAAGTGGACTCACTGCAGGTGTGTAATGGGAAACGTCCTCGTACAGGCTGTCTTCAGTCCCGGCCGGCTGTGGTGCTAAGTACAGATTGTCCCAAGTCTCTTCTGCAGATTATTGTTGAGTCGAAGGTCAAACACTTTATAAATATTCAAATCACACTGACGAGCTTCATGTGGTGCTTTGTTGGCATCATACCTGCAGTGGCTTCAACTGCATCATCGTCGAAGTCGTCTGACCACTCCTCTTCCTCCGTGTAAAGAGCATCTGTGTCCATGAACAGCAGAAGAAGAGACATGACTGAGGAGGACACAGCTGGACACCCAAACCCCGATCAAACGGCTCTGACCTGCAGGGTGAACAGGCGAGCTGGATGTCTCTGCATCTGTGAGGGGGACATCTGCAGCAGGTGAGCCGGGCGGCTCGGGTGAGACAGGTGCGACTGGAGACAGGCGGGTGACAGCCGGAGCAGGGGATGCTGGGTACTGAGGCTGCACCGGGGACTCCCGCTCAAAGGATTTCTGGGACAGAAACGGACTCTGCAGCTTCCCTGAAGACAACAAGACTGTGGGCTCATTTCATCACATGT
>NC_041032.1:16552490-16567490 GCF_900634625.1 Parambassis ranga
CAGTGTGTGTGTCAGTGTGTGTGTTGGTGTGTGTGTCAGTGTGTGTGTGTCGGTGTGTGTGTCAGTGTGTGTGTCAGTGTGTGTCGGTGTGTGTGTGTCAGTGTGTGTGTTAGTGTGTGTGTGTGTGTGTGTGTGTCTGTGTGTGTCAGTGTGTGTGTGTCAGTGTGTGTGTTAGTGTGTGTCAGTGTGTTTCTGTGTGTGTGTCAGTGTGTGTGTGTCAGTGTTTGTGTCTGTGTATGTGTTAGTGTGTGTCTGTGTGTGTCAGTGTGTGTGTGTCAGTGTGTGTGTCAGTGTGTGTGTTAGTGTGTGTCAGTGTGTGTGTTAGTGTGTGTGTCAGTGTGTGTGTCTGTGTGTGTCAGTGTGTGTGTCAGTGTGTGTGTTAGTGTGTGTGTCAGTGTGTGTGTTTGTGTGTGTGTTAGTGTGTGTCAGTGTGTGTGTGTCAGTGTGTGTGTGTCAGTGTGTGTCTGTGTGTGTTGGTGTGTGTGTCAGTGTGTCAGTGTGTGTGTTAGTGTGTGTCAGTGTGTGTCAGTGTGTGTCAGTGTGTGTGTTGGTGTGTGTGTCAGTGTGTCAGTGTGTGTGTTGGTGTGTGTGTCTGTGTGTGTGTGTCAGTGTGTGTGTCAGTGTGTGTCTGTGTGTGTGTTGGTGTGTGTGTCAGTGTGTGTGTCAGTGTGTGTGTGTGTGTTAGTGTGTGTCTGTGTGTGTCAGTGTGTCTGTGTGTGTGTTAGTGTGTGTCTGTGTGTGTGTCAGTGTGTGTGTCAGTGTGTGTGTTAGTGTGTGTCTGTGTGTCTGTGTGTGTGTGTGTGTCTGTGTGTCAGTGTGTGTGTGTGTGTGTGTCTGTGTGTCTGTGTGTGTCAGTGTGTCTGTGTGTGTGTTAGTGTGTGTCTGTGTGTGTCTGTGTGTGTGTCAGTGTGTGTGTGTGTGTGTCAGTGTGTGTGTTAGTGTGTGTCTGTGTGTCAGTGTGTGTCAGTGTGTGTTAGTGTGTGTCTGTGTGTGTCAGTGTGTCTGTGTGTGTGTTAGTGTGTGTCTGTGTGTGTGTCAGTGTGTGTGTCAGTGTGTGTGTTAGTGTGTGTCTGTGTGTCTGTGTGTGTGTGTCTGTGTGTCAGTGTGTGTGTGTGTGTGTGTGTGTGTGTGTCTGTGTGTGTGTCAGTGTGTGTGTTTGTGTGTGTCTGTGTGTGTGTGTGTGTCTGTGTGTGTGTCTTTGTGTGTGTGTCTGTGTGTGTGTCAGTGTGTGTGTGTGTCAGTGTGTGTGTTAGTGTGTGTCTGTGTGTGTGTCTGTGTGTGTGTGTGTGTGTCTTTGTGTGTGTGTCAGTGTGTGTCAGTGTGTGTGTGAACATGTATCAGTGATGATCAGAAGGATTCTGCTGATTCATCCAGAGGAATCTTTCCTCGGACGTCCTGGATGAAAAAGGCCTCTGAGCTTATTGAAGGAAGTGAAGATGGACTCACCAGAAACACGGTGCTCCAGACCGCCGAGCAGAACTCCAGCCCCGGACCAGTGCTAGAAGATGGATGATGATAAATCATTACATGTCAACCCTTGAAAGTAACTAGTACTCTGAGTACTTTTTGGGGAGAGTATTCTGTACTTTTACTGAAGTACTTTTTAACATCAGTACCTGCACATGTGTGTTTTTTTACAAAGATATCTGCACGCTCTGAATGTCCGAGCTCTGACAACAACACATGAACCTTCAACACTGACAGCACTTCACCCTCTGTACACAGACCTGCACATCAGCTCATTTTGCTTATTGGATTTCTTGGTTTATTCTTATTTGTGTTGATTCTTGCTCTGTTTTCTTTGATCTTAGTTATGTTGTGGACAAAGTCATGTGAAGGGAGCTGGCACAGTCAGAGGGTCAGTGCTCTGCGTGACCTCTGCTGTGCATTTGACAATGAACGTCTTGGATCTTGAATCTTGAATGGATCCACATTAGCAAAGCAGGTCGGTGCTGGATCAGCGCGGTCCGTCCTTCTTCTCTGCTGATAAAGAGGGAACTAGTGGCTGAGCAAGTTATGGGGCGGAGATCATTAGAACGTTAGAAAACGCCGTATGGCGTATCACCAAGCGGCAACCTTCGGGGCTCAGACCTGAAGCCCATGCGGAAGTGTCAAAACCTGTAGTCCACGCTGCAACCACTGGGGGCTGGCTCCAGCAGCGAGTCATTTCCCATAGACTCCCATGTTAAAATGGCCGACTTCACAGCAGAAAAAAACATGTTTACAGCCTGGTACCAAAACCACTCTGGTCTCAGATGATAGGTTCTCTTCTAGTGTCAGTTGTAGGGGGGGTGAATTTTTTTACAACTCACTGGTTTCAGTTGTATTCTGACTTAAAATTACGCAATAATTATGGGCGTTGCCGCTTGAGTGACAGACAGTTTGTAGCACCCTCCGGTAGTATAATCACAGAGTCCGAGATCATAGTTGAATACAAGGTTTATTCCATAAAGAAGACCCGTGAGAACTGAGAACAGGACAAAAATAAAGGAAATAAGTAAAAAATAAAATAAAAACCGCTGCACAATGCATGAATGTCCCCACATTGTTAGCAAAGGTAGGACTCAAACACACACACACACCTCAACAGCGTTACACTGTGGGCCGTTAGCTCGTGAAACTCTAACGCACAACATATATTGCACAATCATACTCATAACACGATGTCACCTCAGTTTAGCATTCAATACATTAGACCACACATACCTCGTAGGCTGCATAAACACTACGGAGGGGGGCTAATCCTGGACTCTTCTTTCTTCTTGTTTAGAAATTAAACCTTAACTTTTAGCTGGTTGGGGGAGCTCACAGTGGCAAAACAAAGTTATGTGGAAATATATGGTCAAACCTGGTCAAATATATGTTTGTTTGCACATATGGTAAAAGTGTATGGTTGCTCATAGATCGAGACCTCTGACTGAGGCCATAAAGTATTCTGATGTTTAATGGTTAGTCTAGAAATTCGAACTGCAAACCCCTTAGTGGACCCAAAGATGAAAACACAAGCTTGCCAAAGAGATAAGATATACTCAAGGTCGTGTAGCAGGAGGACCTGTGAGAATACACACACACACTCACATCTTAGATGTGAGTGGAGAACTTCAATGTCTTTTAAGTTTCGTATACGCCCTCCACCTTGTGATTATTGAATATGCACGTTTCACTGAAAAACATTACCTTTTATGCCTTTCTATGTAAATGTAACCACACCTTGTTGTAAGATTAATAAAACGAGCCTAATGCATGGGACGGACAGAATGCAAATGGTCAGCTGCTGGAGCAGATCGAGGGGTCTGTATTGAGCTGTGCATTCTCCCTTTATAAAGGTGAAACTGAAACTGATCAGTACTGGTTTTCATTCAATGTTCTGTGCATCGGGGACGGAGTCTGGGAATCCGGGGTGACCAGATCAGGTCACAACAGTTACAAAAGGTTATTACAAAAAACAGTTACAAAAAAGCTGTGTATGTCTGTGAATATTCCACACATGCCGACTCTTTGAGGCCTTTCTTTCTTTTTTCTCTCTCTCTCTGGCGCGATTGCAGGTGAGGTGCGCGTGTAATTAGAAACACTATGGAACACTAGGCCAGCACATTAGTTCCGCTTACATGACAATTAATAATACACAGAACAACTAACTATAACAACAATAAATCACAAAACTAACTGACAGGCAGTTACACAGTTGATGTATCACAATGTGAGTTTCCTGCTTCCACGATCGCCCGCCCCCCTAAACCCCGCTCGTGCCCCCCCCTTTTTGTCCATATTTGGAGTTTTGGCGGACGTGACGCTGCCAACATGGCGGCGGTCATCAACGTCCTGGAGCCTCCCACCGAGCCTCAGAACGGCTCTTCAGAAACAAAAGGGTGACGTCACAAAGCTCTGTCCATAGTTTTTACTGTCAATGTGTATGACGTAAAAAACAACGTTTTAAGTGCTGGCGATACTAATTCAACAAGTTCCGTGACGTCTCCACCTCCCTCTGTTCCTCCACAGGCTCCGAACTGTTTCCGCCGTGCGTTTGATTTCTTCTTCGTCTTCTGCACAAACGTAGTGTAGTAACATGTAGCGCCCCCTTTTGGAGTGGAGTTTGAGTTGCAGTATTTGATCTGGGGTTAGAGCTTCAGTATATTTAAATAAGCATATTAAACAATGAATAAATGGCAATATATATATATTGGAAGTATATCATAAATAAATAATACAGTCATAGTCAAACATGTGTGTTTAAGATGATAACTTCACTTGTGAATAACAATAACTTGGCAGCTGTTTGTGCACCTTTGTAAGTGCCTCCCATTAACACACTCATTGACACTGCAGCTATTAAAAGCCGTACACAAGCATGGTGCAGCCTGCACATTCAAATGGTTGTTACAGTGTTTCCAGAAAGGAATCTATGACACTGTACTGTAAGTATAACACTTTGTATTTTTTTACAAACACATATTTTAACATCTCACTTTGTACAAATGAAGATGTGTTCTTGAATGGTTTGGTTCTGTAAATTTGAAAGTGAGTAACAAAAAGATCAGGTCAAGTAAACAAGGTCAAGTCAAGTTTATTTATAAAGCACATTTAAAAAACAACAAAGTGCTGCAGACAGGAGTCAGTCATGTATGAATAACATCAAAGTAAAATAATCAAAGTACAGGAAACAAGATAAAACCTGCATAAAAGTGGTAAAAGCCAAGGTGAACAATGTGAACTAACAGTATGGCTATAAACTGACATGACAGACCCACAATGACCAGAACAGAACATGAGTGGGGACTGTAGCTGCAAACATAGACCCTGATATGAAAGAGTGGAACTGAAAGAATGAAGCAAACACATGGAGAGTGGAGCGGCTCACAGTGAATGAAGAAGTATTCCAGAGCAGGAGAACAGTGCTGGGAGATCACAGCCACATCAACACAACTAAAGCACGATTCTGTCAGAAAACAGGGTCAATTCAGAGACTTAGGTCTACTTCAGTGTCTTCTGCCTGTCTTCTTCTTCTTTTTCTTCTTTCCTCCTTTCTGTCTGTTGCCTGTCTCCTTTCCACAACTATCCCTACTCTTCGGGTTGCCCAGGCTGTGTTGGTCAGCCTCTACACTCTCCTTGTAGTCCTGGCTGTCCTGGTGATCTACACTCTCCTTGTAGTCCTGGTCAGCCTGGTGGTCTACACTCTCCCGGCCATCCTGGTGGTCAACACTCTTCTTGTAGTCCCGGCCGCCCTGGTAGTCCTGGCTGTCCTGATATTTGGAACTTTCTCGCTCAGCCTGGTGGAACTGGTAGTACCAGCTTTTCCGGTACTCCTCATCGTCATGGTAGTACCAGATGTCTGATTTGATCCTTGCAAAGAGGCTGTCCATCTCACTGTCCTCCGAATGTGTGACCTTGGCCTTGCTCTTTTCTGGTGTCTCTGCGACACATTCTTCCTTCGGTGGTTCCTGTGATTCCTCCTTGGCCTTGCTCTTTTCTGGTGTCTCTGCGACACATTCTCTCTTCGGTGGTTCCTGTGAATCTTTCCATGCTGGCTCAGAGATGTTTACCTGCTGTTTGCGGTCCAACGGTCTGAACTTGGCCTTGCTCTTGGACAGTTGGTTGCAGGGATCCTTGCTCTCAGCAATCAGGTCGCTGTCACATTGCTTGAGCTCCTCTGGTTCTTTTGCCTCCTGCTCACGTTTCAGCTGATCTTCAAAGGAGGACCTGTCCTCTGACAGTTGGTTTATCTCACTGTCTTTTTCCTGGATGGTCCAGTTGGCCTTCTGTAGGTCACTCCTCAGAGTGCAGACCTCGTTGGCCAGCTCCTCACACTTGGAAGAACACTGGGTAAGTTCTTCCGCAGCCTTTCTGAGGTTTTCGTTTTCTTTTGTGAGCTGTTCACACTTTACCCCTAACTCTAGAGTCTCCTTTTGCTGCTGCATCAGAGACTGGTGTAAACTTTTCTGTGTTTGCTCAAACTCCAGCTCCTTTTTCTCCAACTGTCCGACCTTGGCCTTGCTCTTCGCCAGTTGGTTGCAGACATCAATGTGTTCAACAGACAGGTCAGTGATTAAATTCACCTGACGAACCACCTCTGAATGAAAATCGCTTTTACGTTTCTCGACCACATCAAGCTCTATCTGAATGCTTTCTCTTGCTTCCTGCTCTTGTTTCAGATGATCTTCTAAGGAGGACCTGTCCTCTGACAGTTGGTTTATCTCACTGTCTTTTTCCTGGATGGTCTTGTTGGCCTTCTGTAGGTCACTCCTCAGAGTGCAGACCTCGTTGGCCAGCTCCTCACACTTGGAAGAACACTGGATAAGTTCTTCCGCAGCCTTTCTGAGGTTTTCGTTTTCTTTTGTGAGCTGTTCACACTTTACCCCTAACTCTAGAGTCTCCTTTTGCTGCTGCGTCAGAGGCTGGTGTAAACTTTTCTGTGTTTGCTCAGATTCCCCAATAAACTGCTTCAACGTTTGTCCTTTCTTCTCGCGCTTGTCTCGTTCTTGGCACTCTTTCTTGTCACGCTTCTCTCGTTCTTGGCGCTCTTTCTTGTCACACTTGTCTCGTTCTTGGCGCTCTTTCTTGTCACGCTTCTCTCGTTCTTGGCGCTCTTTCTTGTCACACTTCTCTTGTTCTTGGCGCTCTTTCTTGTCACGCTTGTCTTGTTCTTGGCGCTCTTTCTGGTCACGCTTCTCTCGTTCTTGGCGCTCTTTCTTGTCACGCTTCTCTTGTTCTTGGCGCTCTTTCTTGTCACGCTTGTCTTGTTCTTGGCGCTCTTTCTGGTCACGCTTCTCTCGTTCTTGGCGCTCTTTCTTCTGGCGCTTGTCTTGTTCTTGGCACTCTTTCTTCTCAGGCTTCTCTTCGTGTTTTCTGTCTGAAGGCTTCGGTTTGGACAAAAACAGCAGTTTCCATCCATCCATCTTCTGTTAACCCTCTTGTCCTGCAGTGCAGGGTCACGGGGGGCTGGAGGCGGAGGAGGTGAGAGGCGGGGTATACCCTGTGGGGACACGACACACCCTGCATGGAAACATTGGAAATGCATTAGGAGGGGGACAGAGAGAGCTATACAGTTGATAACCATTCAGGTTGCCATGGATACAGGCAGGCAGGCAGGGCTGTTACCATGGTGACAGGCTGACACACAGGAAGCACACAAAGCAGCCATGTTTGTAGTCTTTATCAGACTTTAAGCATCTGTCATATTGATCGTCCTTCAGCTGTATACTACTTTTCCACATTCACATCACGCAGCCTGAGCTTCTTATAAATTTATGGTATTATTCCAGCCTCAGACCTTTCATATGGTATATTCACAGGCTGGTTTTTAATTAGTTTGATTGCCGTTGCTAGGCGATTCCTCTGATTCTCCAGCAATTCAGAGCAATCCTTCACATCAGTATTCAAAGCAACAATTCAGCTGCAGCAATCAAACTGTCATGAGCCAGGGTTTTGGCTCCTTGTCTGGTTATTATATTGTTTGTTATGTAGTTTTCAGTGTACTTCGTCTTTCTCTGCTCCTCCTCAGTCCTTCCCTCTCTCCTTCTGTTCCTCCTCCCTCCTGTTCTCTGCTCCTCAGTCCTTCCCTCTCTCCTTCTGTTCCTCCTCCCTGATTGCCAGCTCCTCCCTAATTGTCTTCACCTGTGCTGTCTCTTCCCTATTTAAGTCTTGTGCTCCCCTTTGTCTTGATCAGTTCATTGTGTGTGTTTGTCACTCCCCATGCCGTGTTCGTCTTCTCCCCGGGCTCCTTCCGTCCTGCCTTTCTCCCGTGCTCCCATGGACTTCTTCTCCCTGGTTTGTTGTATTGCTTGTATTTTTAGTTGCTCAGTCGTAGTTTAGTTTAGTCTTTCTTGTACCCTGGACTGTGTTTTTGGCTTTATTAAAGCTCACCTTTTGTTTTACTCACCATTGTCTGCATTTGGGTCCAATTTCTGCACGGCACATAACACAAACTTGCATTTTCTTCAGGAAAAGCCCTTTTCTAGTTCCAGCCTGTAACCCTTCTCCTCATGTCCATCGCAGATATGGCAAACAACAGATCACCAGCCAAATAAAACCATCTACTGTAACTTTGAGTAGACAACAGCTTCCTCCCAGCGTTTTCTTTAAGTTGAGTCTAACATCAATGTAACGTCACAGAGAGCTCCACCATCTCTACAGTCCCTGGGTTTACACTCTCTGGTCTCTCTATCACACAGAATGGAGTTCACCCCAATATGCACAGACACACACACACACACGGCATGTACGTAAATGCGCACGACTCTCTCTCCCTCTCTCTCTTTGAATAAACGCGATGAAGTTGCACTTATCGCTCACTACTGTTGGTACTCACCACGAATCTGACTGTATGAAGAAACCTGTTGCTAAGATGTTAGCCTCCTCTGCAGCTGTTTCTCCTTCTTCCTCTCTAAATCCTTCTGTTCTACGCGTTTAGTCCAGTAATCAGATTGAGATTATTCTCCGTTAGGACGCCTATTGCTTTGCACTTCAGGCAGGTTTGTTTCCACAGAGCTCCCCAAAATATCCTGCTGTGTCTGTCTTTGAAACACCTTTATTGCAAAAAGGTGTACCTTTATATACCTTTGGTATGCCTTTGACCTTTGAATCAGAGGTTTACCTTTGATCCTGTGTCAGCCTGTCACCATGGTAACAGCCCTGCCCACCTGCCTGTATCCATGGCAACCTTAATGTTTATCAACTGCCCCCAACTGCAGCTCTCTCTGTCCCCCTCCTAATAATGAGTTTCCAATGTAAAAACGCCCTCTAAACAACCTCTCTTTTTGTTCAAACCGAAGCCTTCAGACATAAAATATGGACACAGTCAGAATCACAAGATGTTGCTCTACAACACAGTATATGCGATGTGGACATGTAGCAAACAGCTCCATAGCGATGAATATGGCAGATATCATGTGTAATGATGGATAAAGAAGTAGCCGAATACTATACAGCTGAAGGATGATCAATATGACAGATATAATGCTTAAAGTCTGATAAAGACTACAAACATGGCTGCTTTGTATGCTTCTTGTCAGTCACCATGGTAACAGCTCTGCCTGCCTAATTAGCCTAATTAATGTTGGAGAGAGAGGTGTGTCAGCCTCCTGTTACTCGTCTCAGGGCAGATCATGTAATTTAATGGGGGTTGCACCCTCTGAACAGCTGCTTGGTGTGTCCAAACCAAAGCACCAAATGCTGTTTGATTCACACCACCCACTGGAACACAAACTGGGAGTCATCAGGACCCTGCTGTAGCCACCAGCTCAGAGGGGAAGAAGAAGGAGCAACACCACATCAGGAAGGCCCTGCAGACCTGTGGCTACCTGGACTCATCAAAGCCACAAAAACAAGACCCCCCCAACAACAAGAAGGACAACAACCGGCGGAGAAAGAACATCTCCATGTGTCAGGAGTATCAGAGAGACTCCGCAGGATCTTCAACAACCATCACATCCCGGTCCATTTCAAACCTATGACAACACTGAGACAGAGACTGGTTCACCTGAAGGATCAGACTCCCAGGGAGAAACACAGCAATGTGATATATGCAGTCCAGTGCAGTGAGGAATGCTCTGATCTGTACATTGGAGAAACTAAACAACCACGCCACAGAAGAATGGCTCAGCACAGGAGAGCCACCTCCTCAGGACAAGACTCAGCTGTTCACCTCCACCTCAGAGACAGAGGACAGTCCTTTGAGGACAACAATGTCCACATCCTAGACAGAGAGGACAGATGGTCAAAAGAGGAGTCAGGAAGCATCTATGTGAAGCTGGAAGAACCTTCCCTTAACAGAGGTGGAGACCTCAGACATCATCTTTCTACCACATACAATGCAGTGATTCCATCCATCCCAGGAGGTCTGCACAGACTCACAGTAAGAACAAAGAGCTGTCCCCCAGTCCACCTCTGGTAGTCTCATAGTCGTTAGACACACCTGGCCCAGTCAGCCACACCATCACAGGTAACCATGGAAACATTTAGTGCTATTGTTTGTTTGTTGTATTGTTTGACCCAGACCCACCCACTGAGGTCTGTGACCACATATAAACCATGTTTCCCACCAAACAGAACTGATGAAGCTGCTTGGATGAGCAGAGAAACGTCTTCAAGAAAACTCTACAAGTCCAGACGCCTCGCTTCAATCTGCTCTACGTATGATGACCTGGATGACTGAGAAGCTTTATCAACATATAATAATACAAGTTTGCTCTGCAATCAGACTAAAGAGGGTGAAGAACAATAGTTTGATAGCCTAGCAATGGCAATCAAACTACTTTGAGTAATAAGAAGCTCAGGCTGTGTGATGTGAATGTGGAAAAGTAGCACACAGCTGAAGGACGATCAATATGACAGATACAATGCTTAAAGTCTGACAAAGACTACAAACATGGCTGCTTTGTATGCTTCCTGTGTGTCAGCCTGTCACCATGGTAACGGCCCTGCCTTCCTGTATCCATGGCAACCTGAATGTTTACCTGTATCCGCTCTCTCTGTCCCCTCCGAATGCATTTCCAATGTAAAAACACCCTCTAAAAATCAGCCATTCAACTTTCACCGTGTTCATCTCACAGAGCACATTCAGGCTCACCTTCAGGTTTTTTTAAAAAAAAAACGATGAAGTTGCACTTATCACTCTCTACTGTTGGTACTCACCACGAATCTGACTGTATGAAGAAACCTGTTGCTGAGATGTTAGCCTCCTCTGCAGCTGTGTCTCCTTCTTCCTGTCTGATCCTTCTGTGTTTAGTCCAGTAATCAGCTTGCGATTATTCTCCGTTAGGACGCCTATTGCTTTCCACTTCAGGTAGGTTCGTTTCCACGGAACTCCCCAAAATATCCTGCTGTGTCTGAAACTGTTCACAAACACCTTTATTGCTCAGAGTCAAACCACAACTAAAGCTCTGAGCTGCGCTCTCACTCCTACAACGGCCTGAGTAGGACCTGCCTTTGATCCGGTTGCCATGGATTTTCAAAGGTCAAAGGTTGATCTTTGAATAACCATGGCAACCTGAATGTTTACCTGTATCCGCTCTCTCTGTCCCCTCCTAATGCATTTCCAATGTAAAAACACCCTCTAAAAATCAGCCATTCAACTTTCACCGTGTTCATCTCACAGAGCACGTTCCTGCTCAACTTATAGTTTTTTTCAAAAAATTATAGTTTTTCAAATATTAAGCAGTTTCTGCATCATTTCTAACATGGGAGTCTCTAGGAGCCCTTCAACGAGGCTCATGTGCCAAATGTATCTGCTCCTACAGACTCCAGTTCAGTCTTAAAACGCTCATCACATGCTGCTCTATCAAACTTGTATTCAGAAGTTTATAATTCCGGATCGTCTCCGCGCACCAGGCTCTCAAAGTTGGAGTGGTGTTTGAGGTCTCCTCTGCTGTTACCATGGTGACAGGCTGACACACAGAGGCACGCACAGCTCTGAACCGCTCTGATTCTCCATCAGTTCAGATCAATCCTTCACATCAGCAGTAAAGCAGCGCTTCAGCTGCAGCACTCAGACTTTTTCTACTTATGACCCCGGTTTATACCGACGTGAACGCGCAGCGTGGAATCTCTGCTCGTACATGTCTGTTTCTCCGCCGGTAGCGATGTGAAATCAGCGAGTTTTATTCTGGTGACTGACTTCCTGTCTGCTCGATGTAGTCGGTGCAAACAGACGCAGATGTACATGTACGAGCAGAGATTCCGTTTGAAAAGTAGAGAAGCAGCTTTAATCTGACAGAACATGCGCACAGCGCCGCGCCGCGCTCTCCGTGCGGAATGAATCCGGGCCAAGAGCTTCACCTTTCTAAGTTCTTACCTGTGTTTCAGCAAATGAAGTTCAGAGCGCAGATTCTCCAGCAACTCAGAGAATCCTTCACATCAGCCTTCAGACTCTTTCTGCGTCTTCTTCTGAATAAAATCCTGAAAGTCCTGGAACTTGTCCTGAATCTGGAAACTGTCTATCTGTAGTCAGGGGCGCCCGATAAACATTCAGGGGGACACTTCATGACATGAGGGTGACTTTCAAAGGCATCACAATTCGTCATATTTTCAAAAGGCCACGCCCCCTTTCAAAACAATACTTAAACCTCATGTAATCTTATGATATATTGTTCATGTTCAGGTTCTCAATCAATCAATCAAGATGGCGCCGGGTACGGACGCCCTGGTGTTTGGTGCGCTCTGTTTTGTTTGTTTTTGTGCACAAACTGTGTGTCTGCATGCTCTTACACCAGAGAAGAGCTCATGAACATCAGATTTACCATACCTGTGGACTTATCACCAGTTTTTTTAGCATCTGCTGCCGATTTACTACACGTTTTAGTTAAAAAGGTGAGACGCCGGCGCAGAGGGAAGAGAGCTGGTGCGCCTCCGGAGACGTGGGACGCGCACACCGTTACCTGGGATTTTTCTCTCTAACGTCCGCTCACTTAGCAACAAAATGGACGAGCTGACACTGTTGATGGGAAGGAACAGGGACTTCTCTTCATCTTGTGTGTTGTGCTTCACGGAGACCTGGCTTTGTGAACAGATACCGGACTGCGCGCTGCAGCTGGAGGGATTCCAACTCCTCCGAGCGGATCGCCACAGGGAACTCTCCGGTAAAACCAAAGGTGGAGGTGTCTGTTTCTATATCAACAGTGGTTGGTGTACTGATGTGACTGTGATCTCCCAGCACTGCTCTCCTGCTCTGGAATACTTATTCATTCACTGTAAGCCTTTTACTCTCCACGTGAGTTTGCTTCATTCATTCTGGCCGCTGTTTACATCTCGCCCGGTGCGGACGTGCACGAGGCTCAGCGTGCACTCGCGGATCAGATCCTGTGTTTGGAGCAAACATATCCGGACTCCTTAATTATTGTCCTTGGTGACTTTAATAAAGGAAACCTGAGCAAAGAACTCCCGAAGTACAAACAGCTGATCAAATGCCCGACCAGAGAGGAGAACACACTGGATCACTGTTACACCACAATAAGCGAGGCATATCGTGCCCCGTGCTGCTCTTGGACTATCTGACCACGTGATGGTCCATCTGATTCCTGCGTACAGACAGAGGCTGAAGCTCTCCAAACCTGTGGTGAGGACATCTAAAAAGTGGACCAGCCAGGCTGTGGAGGAGCTTCGCTCCTGTTTTGAGACAACGGACTGGGAGGTGTTCAGGGCTGCCACTGATAGTCTTGATGTACACAGACACTGTGACGTCATACATACAGTACTGTGAGGACAGTATTGTGCCAACACGCACCAGGGTGAGTTATAACAATGACAAACCCTGGTTCACAGCTAAACTCAGACAGCTGAGGCAGAAGGAGGCCGCTTTCAGAAGTGGGGACAGAGACTGCTACAAACAGGCCAAGTACAGGTTTAGCAAGGAGGTGAGAAGTGCTAAATACTGTACTCTGAGAAAATCCAGCAGCAGTTCTCTGCTAACGACTCTGCCTCTGTGTGGAAAGGACTGAGGCAGATCACCAACTACAAGCCCAAAGCCCCCCACTCAGCTGACGACCTGCAATTAGCCAACAGTCTGAACGAGTTCTACTGCCGCTTTGATGGACTATCAGCCAGCCCTGACACCTCTCCACACACCTCTCCACACCCCATCAACACGGACATCCACATCAAAGATACCCCATCAGAGTCCTCCTTGCCCCCCTCCTCCTCCCCCTCAGCTGCCCTCTCAATCCTGGAGGAGGATGTTAACAGGCTGTTCAGGAGACTGAACCCCCGCAAGGCTCCTGGACCTGATGGTGTGTCCCCCTCCTCCCTAAGACACTGTGCAGATGAGCTGACTCCAGTGCTCACAGACATCTTTAACACCTCTCTGGAGTCATGCCATGTGCCAGCCTGCTTCAAATCCTCCACCATTGTTCCAGTTCCCAAGAAGCCAAGGATCACTGGACTTCAGGACTACAGACCTGTGGCACTGACGTCTGTAGTCATGAAGTCCTTTGAGCGCCTGGTACTGTCCCACCTCAAGACCATCACAGCCCCCCTCCTGGACCCCCTGCAGTTCGCCTACAGAGCCAACAGATCTGTGGACGACCTGTCAACCTGGCTCTTCACTACATCTTGCAGCATCTGGACTCCCCAGGAACCTATGCTAGGATCCTGTTTGTGGACTTCAGCTCTGCTTTCAACACAATCCGCCCAGCTCTCCTCCAAGACAAGCTGTCCCTGCTGCATGTTCCAGACTCCATCTGCCGGTGGATCACTGACCTCCTGACAGACAGGAGACAGCATGTGAGGCTGGGGACGAATGTCTCGGAAACAAGGACCATCAGCACCGGTACCCCCCAAGGCTGTGTACTTTCCCCTCTGCTCTTCTCCCTGTACACCAACTGCTGCACCTCCAGCCACCAGTCTGTCAAGCTGATTAAGTTTGCTGACGACACCACCCTCATTGGACTCATCTCAGACGGGGATGAGTCTGCCTACAGGATGGAGGTGGACCGTCTGGTGTCCTGGTGTGCTGACAACAACCTGGAGCTGAATGCCCAGAAGACAGTGGAGATGACAGCAGACCTTCGGAAAGTGCCAGCTCCATCACCCCCCCTCACCCTGACAGACACCCCCATCTCCACAGTGGACTCTTTCCGCTTCCTGGGTACCACCATCACCCAGGACCTCAAGTGGGAGCTCACCATCAGCTCCCTCATCAAAAAGGCCCAGCAGAGGATGTACTTCCTGCGGCAGCTGAGGAAACTCAAGGTGCCAGCCAGGATGATGGTTCAGTTCTACACGGCCATCATTGAGTCCGTCCTCACCTCCTCCATCACAGTGTGGTACGCTGGGGCCACTGCCAGGGACAGGCTCAGACTGCAGCGTGTTGTGCGCTCTGCTGAGAAGGTGATCGGCTGCAGCCTGCCATCTATCGAGGACCTGTACGTCTCCAGGACTCTGAGGCGTGCAGGTCAGATCACAGCTGACCCTTCTCACCCTGGACACGGACTCTTTGAGCCACTCCCCTCAGGCAGGAGGTTACGGTCCATTCGGACCAGAACCTCACGCCACAAGAACAGCTTCTTCCCC
>NC_041032.1:16572490-16662784 GCF_900634625.1 Parambassis ranga
TGATGCCACCATCGGCTCCTCCGGGCCGAGCGCCGATCTGAAGCTGAGTCAGTCTGAGCTTTGTCCACAGAGCTTCCACTGAGAGGCTTCTCCACACACTGAGCTGTTTTACTTTCTCTTTCTGCGGCCTCCAGCTGTCAGCCCCGTCCTCCCTCCGCCCGCCGCCTGACACACACTCCGCTTCCCTGGAAACAAAGGAGGGATTTCCTCCTCACACACACACCCAGCAACTTACACAAGCATGTTTCCTCCTGAGCCGTGAGCCGTCCTGCAGATTACGACTGACCGGAGGTATGCAGCCCCCCCACCACCCCCCACCCCTCCAGATCCAGATCCAGCATGGCTCAGGGGGAGACGGTCTTCACGGTCTGGATCTCAGCCAGAGCCTGAACCTCTGTAAACCCCCCTGCTCGTACACACAGCTGCAGTGTGTGTGTGTGTGTGTGTGTGTGTGTCACATCTCAATCTGCCCGTCAGGAATGTGACGTGAACGCTCGCAGGTTTCAGGTCCGTAACCTCTTTTCCTGCTCGTAATGAAACTGGAGACCTGGGCGGCCCCCCGAAGTCCAGATGTGCTGATCCTCTGCTCGCTCCCCACCAGCAGGAAGGCAGAGAGCTGAACCAAGACCAGCTCAGAGCGGAGCAGTGAAGACCTGGAGCTGCTGGAGGCGGCGTGCTGCAGTGGATCAGCCGTCAATAAGGAAACGTGATGATCAGACAGAAGCTTCCAGGTCCGCGCTCCCTGTGTGACCGGAACTCTGTTATCTGAGAGAACAGAACGTTTTAAATCACTCCTTGTTATTTACAAGTAATTCCTTTATGTTTAGATGAGCACCATGTTTCTACATTTGATTTCTGTCTCATTCATATATTTAATGTACTTTTTGTCAGGAACACATCATCCTCTCATCACAGGTTACACATGTTTTCCTCACATTTATCTTCCTAATATAAAAACACACTGTTTGTGTGAGTGAGGAGGACCCTGAGGAGTGAGGAGGACCCTGAGGAGTGAGGAGGACCCTGAGCAGGACCCTCTGCAGTGAGGAGGACCCTGAGCAGGACCCTCTGCAGTGAGGAGGACCCTGAGCAGGACCCTCTGCAGTGAGGAGGACCCTGAGCAGGACCCTCTGCAGTGAGGAGGACCCTGAGCAGGACCCTCTGCAGTGAGGAGGACCCTCTGCAGTGAGGAGGACCCTGAGCAGGACCCTGAGGAGTGAGGAGGACCCTCTGCAGTGAGGAGGACCCTGAGCAGGACCCTCTGCAGTGAGGAGGACCCTGAGGAGTGAGCAGGACCCTGAGCAGGACCCTCTGCAGTGAAGAAGTCTGTTTACAGTGAGCTCTCGGTGTGTTCCTGATAGAGCTGATCGCACCTTTCCTGTTGTCAGCTCATTGATAAACGCGGCCTGCAGGAGGCCGCTGAACAAAGACAGCACACAACAACCTTGAAACAAACACAAAGACTCAGAGGGAGGCGTACGAGCCAGTTCAGCCTAATTAGCACCAGGCTGGCTCGGCGGGGGCTCCTTCAGCTGCCTGTGGGGCCGTAATGAGCATGTTTATGTATTTCTTTGTGTTTACAAAGGAAAACTAACGGCCTGCTGGAGCACAGGCCGCCGGGGCAGGACAGCTCTGCTGCTGCTGTCCAATCAAAACGGAGGCGGTCATGTGACAGTGTTAGCCAACACTGTTAGCATGCGTCCTAGCTAAGTCATTCATGTGATGCTAATTATTTCTGTGCTACTTGTGTGAATACTAATGTTAGCAAACAGCATAGCTAGCTGATTCTGTGATGCTTTAGCTGCTAGCTGTGTAAATATATGAAATTAGCAAACATGCTAGCTAACCTTCAGGGGTGTACTGGGTCCGTCTGGGTTTGTGGTCCCCTGGAAACACATCTGTTAATGTTTGTGTTGAGTTAAACATGTTTTACCGTTGAATCAAAATGATCATGGATCAATAAACTATTTGTGACTCTGATTTGTGAAAAGCGTCACGGTGCTCCACCGGAAGGGGCGTGGCTTCAGCGCTCTGCCTCCATCTTCGGGTCATGAGGTCAGAAAAGTGTCTAACTGCTCCTTTAAGCTGTGAACGTCTCCTTTCTTCCCCGCAGACTCCTCCTCCTCCTCCTCCTCTCCGTGGAGGTCCAACCTGTTGTCCCCGGTCTGGGATCAGTCCTCCAGCCTGTGGGCCCCACAGAGCCGCTCCTCCGCGCTGATCCCGGGTCTGCGGGGTTCCTCCTCCTCCTCCTCCTCGGTGAGTCCGAGCAGCCTCGCTCGCCTTCTCCTTCCACTTCAGCCCGTGTGTTTCCCACGCCTCCAGAAAAACCTCCACACTCAGCAAAACTCTGCAAAACGCGGAAACGTCCGCAGTAGAAAAACACGCAGTTTGTGGGAATTATGCGCGGTTCCGAGGATGCAGGGATCCAGTCAGACCGGGCCTCGACTGTTCCCTCTGGAGTGACTGCACGGGAGGAAACTTTTCAGGCGCAGTGAACGGCGTGTTTTCCACCATGTCCGCGGCTCTGCGTGGGTTATGACTGGTGCTGGTGATCTCTGTGGAGCGGTTCTCGTCCGTGGACTGTTTTCTGGGTGGACCGAGGCTCGAGCAGGACTTCCACAGCCCAGGAATTCGACGTCAGAAACTGTAACGTCCGTGTCCGTGAACGCCGCAGGCAGCTAGCTAGCCTGGCAGTTTGTGAAGCGGCGGTTTGTTTACGACTTAACGGGCGGAAAACACGCGCAACTCCGCCGCGGCCACAGCTAACCTGCCCCCGGCCGCCCGGCGCAGTTAGCCGAGCACTTTGTTCGGTGTTTTTTTTACTGTTGTATGTTGTTTTTTTTACAAACTGTAAATCAGCCAAACTCGGTGTGACCGAGCCTGAGCCGTTAGCCGCCGCAGCTAACGTCCAGACATGCCGCAGCTGAGCGGGGACGGGGACGACCTGGGAGCCAGCGACGAGCTGATCGCCTTCAAAGACGAAGGGGAGCAGGAGGAGAAGCGGAACGTGTCCGCAGAGCGGGACCTGGACGATGTCAAGTCCTCCCTGGTCAACGAGTCCGAGACCAACAGCAGCTCAGACTCGGAGGTGAGTTCAAGTGTCCGCTCCTCCTCCTCCTCCGTCTCCGCCGGGCTCCTCCGGCTGTGTTCACCCCGCTCTGTGTGCTCTCTCCTCTGCAGGCGGACAGGCGCCCCAAGCCCCATCCAGATGTGGAGAGCAGGGCCAGAAGCAGCCAGCTGTTCGAAGAAGGTATGCAGGCATCGATTATTGATCCTTTTCTTATCGATTCTGATCAGTGATGATCACATGTTGGGGATCAGAACACTTTTAAAAGTGTGTGAAGCAGGCTGCAGCCCTCTGTTCTTAGTCCTGGTGCTTTTTATGTAAACAACCACAAACAAAGGATTTAGGAGGATTCAGAACAACAGGGACCTACCTCTGTGCTGTGGTCCTGATCCAGCAGAGCCCTGAGACCACGTGGAAATCCATTCAAAGCTGAGAATGGACTTTTGATTTAATTCGAGCGTATCAATAGATTTTCCTAGAAGAGCATGTGTGTTGTGTAACAGCGGTCCACCCTGCCAAGACCGAGGACCAGGCTCACCTGAAGGAGGACCTCAGAGGACCCAGGCAGCTTCCCTGAGGAACGCCTGACTCTGGTTTATTCCTTCAAATGAGATCCAAATTCAAACCAGAACTTTTAGAATAGATCATTGTGATTGTGGGTCTCTGTGTCTCAGTCTGTGGCACGGTCAGAGTTAAAGTGTCGTCAGGTTGCGAACGTGTTCCTCATCCTGACGTTGCCCTTGTTTCTCAGCTCTGAGGAGGCAGGACGGAGGTCTCTTTCAGCCGTCTCCGTACATGGGATACCCCTTCTTCATGATCCCGGACCTCGGGAACCTCTGTAGTCCCTACCTCGCCAACGGGGCCCTCACACCGAGCGCTCGGACGGTAGGATCACACACACACACACTCTTCCTGGTGATTAACTGACAGGTGGCAGCAGCGCTGGCTGTGGGTTAGTGCAGGTGCTGAGCTGATGTTTACATCGTTGTTGTCGTGTCTTTTCGGACATTTTGAGCTCCGCGTGATCAGAATGTTATCATATAAGTTATATAGCTGCTGAGCTGAGGTGGTCTTGTGGCCTCCTTTGGGGGGGGGGGGGTCCTGCTCCACACACTGAGAGCCATAATCTCTGGGATTAGGACTAAGAGAGACTCTGACATCTTTCATCTTCTGGGTAATTATTGATTGAGCAGGAAAGTAATCTGATCATTCGATCATGAACTTCAGTCAACACTCAGGGTTTCAGGGATCCGTCATGATAGCTTGCAGGCGCAGAGGTTCACGAGGCGCTGACGTCATGTGGAGCTGCTCTCACCGGGAGCAGCGGCGTGCTGCTTCACATTGTGAGGAAATAGTTGTACAAATTGCAGGATGAATACGTGCAGCGCTGCCAGAGAGCCGTCTTTGTTGCCGGCTGGATGTGTGTGTTGTGATAAGGAGGCTGGTGATAGCCGGACAGGCCTGAACACAGCCTGCCTGCAGGAGCGAGCTGCTGCAGATTAGCTGTGAGCAGCACACAGCAGGACTGGCAGCGTCTCCCCGGCTCCCCCTGCAGCTGTGTGGGAGCTCAGCCGGGATTACAGCCATGCTAGCTGGCGCTTTAATAAACTCTTGCGGCTCGTAATCTGAAAGTTGCCTCTGCGGCAGGTTGAGGAGTTAACGTGTGTTTTTGGTGACCTCAGGCGTGGGGAGAGATCCCAGCGCTTTACTGTGAGCTGCAGCTCATCACCCAGCTGGGATCATGACTTTATGTGTGTGTGTGACTGATGATGATTAGCTCTCATTCATTCTGAGGGCTCACACACACACACACACGTCTGCGCTCTCTGCTTGTAGCCATGATTGTTTCCATCGAGCAGCAGGCAGAATAATGACATTAACCTGACTCAGTGTATTCAGTGTCGGGCCTCCATCTGACACAGACCTGTGGCTCCTTTTCCTCTGGTTTGTTTTGAAAGTCTTTCCTCTGCGGATTTGACTCAGACACACACACACACACACACACACACACACACACACACACAGGCTAAACACACACAGACATACCCGCCCAAACACAAACACCTGCATTCCTCAGCTTTGTACGGCCCGCCCCTCCTCTCAGGAGCTCATTGTTGTCATTAGCAGCTCTGAATGGTCCTAATGATTGGCTCCGGGGGGGGGGGGGGGGGGGGTCGTTACATCTCATTAAACTTATCAATACATCCTCACTGAGCAGGTTAAATGTGTAAACGCAGCCTTTTCTCAGCGTCCTGACAGTGAGCTGCTGCTCGGCCTGTTTCAGGCTGGAGAACCTGACGGGGGGGGGGGACCTTGACCCACACCTCCACCCCCACCCCGCTGGTCAGCGTAAACAGTGACACACACTAAACACAAAGAGGGGGTTTTGTTTGTTAACCTTCACAGCTGTAGAGGTCTAAGGCCTCATCTGGATCTCGGACTACAGCTGTCTGTGTTTTAGTGAGTGTCTGACTGTCTTCTTGAAAGAACATGTCAATTTGTCAGTTTATCTTTGTAGTGTAGTAAAATCTGCAGCTCCGTGTGGCTTCACCTCATAAAAGTAAACATTTAATGTGAAAGACGTCCAAGCTCTTCCTCAAATCCTTTTTGTTCTCTTAAAATTAAGATTTTTCCTCCTTCAGACCGAGAACTTCACAGCTTCATGTTGGACTCTCAGGGCTTCTTTAAAGAGCAGCAGGTCAGAGAGGTGCCGGTGCTGGTGCTGGTGCTGGTGCTGGTGCCGGTCAGAGAGCTGCCGTAGTCTCCTTCTGCAGCGGACAGTTTAAAACATCTGAATCTTGCTGTTTAGTTCTGAAAGTTCTGTATAAAGTGGTTTGATAGGATTCATTGTGGACTCTGTGGACGTTAACGTTGTGTTGCTCTGAACGGCCCTTTGTGTCTGTGTGTGTCTGTGTGTGTGCACCCTGCAGTGCTTCGTAAACAGCAGTAAGCCTAATAACTTTCCCCTGTACTCACACTGGGATTTTATGCTTCCCTCAGTAATAGACTCAGAGCGTGTGTGTCTGTGTGTGTGTGTGTGTGTGTGTGTGTGTGTGTGTGTGTGTGTGTGTGTTTCCTGGTATTTCCAACAGCTGGATCCAGTTAGCACTCTCAGCCAGAGCTTCCTCGGGCCTCTGAATGGGGGATGAAGCTGCGCTGTGGACTCACTGTGTGTCTGTGTGTGTGTGTCTGTGTGTGTCTGTGTGTGTGTGTGTGTGGAGGTGTTTGTGTGTCTGTGTGTGTGTCTGTGTGTGTGTGTGTCTGTGTATGTGTGTCTGTGTATGTGTGTCTGTGTGTGTGTGGAGGTGTGGTAGTGTGTACATGTGTGTGTGCACAGACAGAGCTGAGATGAGGAAAGTGGCAGCACTCACTTCCCTGTCAGTGTGTGTGTTCCTGGTTGTGTGGCTGTTTGATTGTTTGTGTTGAGGCTCTGTTGGTATTAAAGGAGCAGTTCCTGTAACACAGTCCCTGTAACGACTCTTTGCTCAGTCTCTGGGCCTGATCTACACCTCAGCCTTACAGACTGTGTGAAGGGCACAGCTGCTCCCTGGTTACCTCAAAGCAGAAAAGTCTTCATGAAGCAACAGACACAGACAGAACTGACAGCACCTCCTGACTGGACTCTGATTGGACAGAACCAAACCTGGTTCAACACCAGCTCGGAGCCTGGAGGGTGGGGGATAAGAAGTCATGTGAGGGCTTGAAACCAATCAGGTTGTGTTGCCAGCAGACAAAGCAGCGAGTCAACAGCCGACATGGTGCTGCAGGTGGGTTTGATGGATGATTGAAACCTGTCAGGAGGAGATATCGACCCCGTCCTCCGCCTGTCTGCTCTGGATCCACTCGTCCCCTGTGGGGTCAGAGGTCACAGCTGACGTCACTCACAGTTGAATGAGTGCTGGGCTCCCTGCTTTTAGACAACTCGTCAACACTGGGACCTCCGCTCGTGTGTGTGGGTAGGATGGGGGGCAGACCTTTAGGCTGTTCTTTGTCTGAGCGCACACTCTGTACACTCTTGATACTTTCCAGTTGACCTCCTGTGGAGAGGTTGCCAGCCTCCACACACACACAGAGGAAGGTGTGTGCAGGAGTGCGCGCTGTGTTTTTGGTCTGAAGGAATGTCAACATGTGGGAGGCAGTGATGTGTTATCTTCTCTCAGGGTTACACAGCAGGAGTATGTGGGGCATTAAATGCAACATACAGTACAGAC
Organism: Parambassis ranga; assembly: GCF_900634625.1. Classification (NCBI taxonomy): domain Eukaryota; kingdom Metazoa; phylum Chordata; class Actinopteri; family Ambassidae; genus Parambassis; species Parambassis ranga. Next base: position 16,579,769 of record NC_041032.1, read on the forward strand.
GCTCTCTGAGTGTTTGTACGATGCATTCAAGTACCTTTCAACCACACAGTCTGAGGACTTGTTCTAAGAATCATCATGTCTACTGCTTCGTCCTGATCTGATCTGATGTTTCCTCCTCCGGTTCCTCCCTGCAGGCCTCTGCACTCAGAACAACACTTTAATAAGCGTGCCGTAACATTGATTTATCTGATTTGTTTGCACAGCTTTAACCAGTGCCACCATCATGACTGCCTGTGTCTGTGTGTTCTGCTCCACAGTACCTGCCGTTTCAATGGCCTCTGCTCGATGTTCCAGGACGAGCAGTGATCAGAGACTCTGCTACACCCACACACCTGGTAAGACCTCCATCACTGAACAGCAGCTCTGAGTGGACTGAAGCTAAAAACTCCTGTCACATGATCAGTCAGAGTGCTCCCATTGGTCACTGCTCCTCTACACACACACACACACACACACACACACACACACACACACACTCCGTCCTGCCTGCAGGCAGAGTGTGTGTGCAGAGTAACTCAGGTATTCAGAGATCAGCTGCAGGTCAGACTCTCTGAGTCTTGGTCATGTGACTCCATCATGGCTTCCCTGTTGATGATGAGTCTCAGGTCACATACATCAGTAAGTTTTCTTTGTTACTCTGGTGCTGCAGTTCCTGCTGTCAGCCTGTAGAGGGCAGCAGATCTTTTCAGAATCAGAATCGTGTTTATTGCCATGTAAGTGAAGGGGATTCACAGTACTAGGAATTTCCTTAGTGATTGGTGCGTACATAAAACATATAATAATTAACATGAAATAATCATAAAACTAAGATAAAGTTAACGTAATAAGGTCGAGTAAACAACTATGTCCTCCAGGTATAAAGGAGTTGTGTGTCAGGAGTGTGTTCTGCTGTGCAGCAGGAGTTAGTGGTCGTTTAATGTCATAATATGAGAATAATATAGTTTAACTTTAATAGTCTGTATTTTTACTCTAGAGCAGATTAAATCAATGTTTAAAAACAACACATGGAACGTTTTGTGCTGTTGTTGACGTGTGTGTGTGTGTGTGTGTGTGTGTGTTGACAGTCTAACAGTGTACCCGTGGTGCAGCACCCCCACATGACCCACCTGTCCCCCCTGCTGTCCTACAGCCCAGAGGCCTTCTCCCCTCAGAGGGCCTCCCCCGGCTTCTCTCCTGATGCAGGTAAGCAGTGTGTTCCCCCCCGCCCCTCCACCTAAAATCCAACAAAACACACACACTGTTTGTAACTCACTGTGTGTGTGTGTGTGTGTGTGTGTGTGTGACGCAGGCATGTCGAGGACCCCTCACACAGCCTGCTACCCGGTCTCTCCTGGAGGCATGGCTCAGATCCCGCACCCTCTGGGATGGCTGTGAGTAGAACACGCTGTGCAGCCATGTTTAGCATCTGGTACAGATGTGTGTGTCGCTCAGATGCATTTTTTTAAGATTTAATAATCCCTTATGGAATCCTTAAGGGAAGTTAAGTTGTAGCAGCAGCATATACGATGCTTTAGTTGAAGTGTGTGAGCAGCTCTGACTCTGACGGCAGGAGTGACTTCCTGTACCGTTCCTCAGAGCCATCACAGCCAAGACTGAAACACACGGACTCAATCATGAGACGTGGAAGTTCCTTGAATGCATCGTCTGTGTCTGAAGCTCTAAACAGTCCTGTACTCTCCATGTATGGCAGAACGAGCTGCCCTCAGGGTTTTCACAGTGCAGAGCGACCGGTCGAACTGCTGTCAGGTTAATAGGAGCCGACTCCTCCTCTGTGAGGACTTCCTGTTTGACAGTGTGCTTGTCTCTGCAGCCCGGGACAGCCCATGTATCCCATCGCGGGGGGCTTCTCACCTGCAGCTCTGGCCATGAACGCCTCCATGTCCAGGTGAGTGAGTTTCCTGTCTGAGCGCGTCCACGCCGAACGTCTCCCAGGACGTTTTCGCTTCAGTCAGCAGGAACCAGTTTTTCCTCATTTCCTCGTATGAAACATTTGATGTTGTTCTGTCTGCAGCCTGGTGTCACGCAGCTTCTCTCCACGCTTGGTGCCGACCCCGCAGTCCTCTATTCCTCACCCCGCCATCGTCTCCACGGCCGTGAAGCAGGAGCCCGGAGGCAGCAGCCAGCCGGGGTAACGGAACGTTCCCCTCTCACCTTCCTGTCTGCCGACCCACCGAGCTAACATCCGTCTCTGACTGTGTTCTCCTGCAGGAAGCCAGACCCTGACATGCAGCAGGACAAAGAGGATGACAGGAGGTCCTACGTGAAGAAGCCGCTCAACGCCTTCATGCTGTACATGAGAGAGGAGAGGCCCAAAGTGGTGGCTCAGTGCAAAGTGAAGGAGAGCGCCACCATCAACCAGATACTGGGACAGAGGGTCGGTCTGACTCAGAAGAGCGTGCAGTTTAACTGTGTTTAAATGTGTTTAACGTTGTTTAACTGTGTTTAACTGTGTGTGTAGATGTCAGCTGTGAACATTTTGTTGTTGTCCGTCCACAGTGGCACTCACTGAAAAAAGAGGATCAGGCCAAATACTATGACATGGCTCGAAAAGAGAGACTCCTCCACTCAGAGCTGCACCCCAACTGGTCTGCAAGAGACAACTACGTGAGTCCACAGACACAGACGCACACAGACACACACACAGACGCACACACACACACACACACAGGGTGTGTTTTGCCACACGTAGATGCTCAGCTGTGTGTTTCTGTGCAGGGAAAGAAGAAGAAGAGGAAGAGGAAGTGTGACGCTCAGCTGGAAGGTGAGGCTCATGTGACCACCTGCCTGGTTCTTCTCAGATCTCCTCAGATGTGTGACTAACGGGCCTTTCTGTGTTTTTCTTCGTGTAGCTGCCGCCGCCGCCACCACCTCGGCACCCGCAGAGGACTTCCTGCCGCAGCTGAAGCGCCCTCGCGAGGAGACGCCACTCATGCACGCCCCCCACACACAGACTGCGCACACGCGGCCGCACACCGTCTCCCACCTCACGCACACCCACCTGTCCCAGGCCAGCCCCGCCTCCTCTCTGGACTCCCCGGCGACGCCCACCACGGCGCTGGCCTCCCCCGCCGCCCCGGCCGCCACACACACCGAGCACACGCACTCATCCTACGGCGGGCACATGTCACCGGACGGCGAGCAGCTCCAGCCGCTGTCCCTCACCACCAAGCCCCACCGGACCCCACTGAGCCGCAGCACCGTCACCCCCGGGTCCTCCACACCCTCCTCCTCCTCTGACACCCCCACCTCCTCACCCTACACTGCTCCCTCCAGAGGCTCGCCTCCCCCCCCTCCCCCTCCGCCTTTCCTGGTCCCGCCTCCTACCTCGGCTCACGGTGCCTTAATGCAGGCCTTCTCCCTGCGAAGAACCAATCAGCTCTGAGGAGCCAACAAAGACCCCCCCCCCCCTTTGTACCGCTGTAAATAGGCCTCCGGTTTTTACGCTTTTTTATAGATGTATCACCTTTTCTATTAGTACGGACTCTTTGGTCAATATTTGACTCCATGAAACTGTATTTTTTGTCACTTTTTCTAAAACTCTTTTTACAAAGTCCACGGGGCTGTTTGTTTTTTTCACCTGGTAGTAACGAGTGTAAATCTATTTTCTGGTTCCTCCTCTGTGTTAATAAATATTCACCCAGTTCTGAGCCGCTGTCGTCGCCTCAGTTCCTGTAGAGGCTCAGTGCAGCGTGTTCAGGCGTCAGGAGACGTCTGTGTAAATGGTTCAGCTTAAAGGACCCAACGTGATTTAAAGCTCTCAACAGTTAGAATGACAAATGACCTGCACTGCACCAGTTACCACAGATCAGCATGAAATATATATCCTAATGATCCAACATGCTCATGGTCACTGCTCGCTGAGGACAGTCACTGCAGAACCATGCGTGCTTTCAGGTCAGTCTCCAAAAGGTCCAGAGAAAGTCGCTCAGAGAGAGTCGCCAAGTTGGAAGCGCTCGTCTCTGTGTCAGTGGGAAAAATGCCGCTCTGCATGACTTGATGAGCGTGTCCTGAACTGAACCGACACATGTACCGAACCGTCCCTAAGTTAGTTAAACCTGTCTGAACAAACGACATTTGAATCAATCAGTTAATAAAGAAATGAGGGCGCAGAGGGAGCTCTGTAGGTTAATGATCAGCTGATTTCCTGTCAGTGGTTTCCCAGGGGGAAGGTTGACTCATCCTGAATCACCTGAGGCGTGTGGAGAAGTTCTTCATGAATTATGTAACGTGAGCCTGCTTCCTGTAAGAACTTGAAGGGGAAGTCCATATATGGTGTCGTGTGTAGAAAGGTGAGCCTGCGGTCTGTGACCACCAAACATCTCAGCCCTGAGGTGAAGCAGCCTGCTGGAAGCTAGCGTTAGCTCTGCGGCTGCTTCAGAGGCATGGAGAGGTGTTAGTCATTATTAAGTTTATAATATCGAGTTAATTGTGTTTTTATGTAAAGAAGAGACATGATTTTATCCCAGTATTGAGGAAAGAGGTTATGATCCAGAGTGATGAATATTCATGACCTTAAAGTCACAGGTACACAGTGAAGCTGTCTCTTCTGTGTGAAGCTGCCCTCTTGTTTGTCTCCTCAGACCTTTGAGCTCCTCCACAGGACTGAACCTGCTGATCGGAGCCTGATTGCTTCTGACTCCGCCCACACTGAGCAGGGAATCGCAGAATTGTTTCCTCATGCCAGTAAAAGCTCTGCACGAGGAATCAAACTGTTTCAATAATTTTTCCCTGGTTCTCAGGGGTTAAACCCGACCAGCTGGCGGTAAAAGCAGCAGAAACTGACTGAATGACTGATTGTCTGCAGAGCTCGCTGTAACATAATGACTGTTTTATGAGCAGGCCGGATTATCACCAGGCTGTAAACAGAGTGACTGTTTCCTGGCTGAGTGAAGCCTTTACCTCATCGTCAGTAGCTGAGCAAACACACACACCTTAAGAACACAGACTGAGGACGCCTTGTCAGTTTCACTTTGAGCCGCTCACATCACTGATCTGATTTCTGTTAAACACCAACTCATGTTCTCAGATATGACACACATAAAAAAAGACTTTATTAGCCCTTATTAACATATAGATACATTTATTAGCACCTTATTAACATATACAAAAACATTTATTAACATGTTACTAACATATATAAACATGTATTAGCCCTTTATTTATTAAGAATTAAGAAACCTTTATTAGTCCCACAATGGGGAAATTGCGAGTGCACTGGAGGCTATGCAGGTAAAGGACGCAAGGACACACAACAGTGACTAGGGAGGAGTTGGGATCGAACCACCAACCTTCCGTTATTGGACAACCCTGCTCTACCACTGAGCCACTGCTGCCCAATATTGGCAAAAAAATGTACATATAGAAACGGTTATAAGCACATTATTACCGTAAAAAAAACGTTTAGCATGTTATTAACGTATAGAAACATTTATTAAGACGTTATAAACATATTAAACATCAGTGAAAGAGTCCTCGCACACGGTGCGTTCAGTATGTGCAGAATGTGAGACGCTCAGCGCTGCAACATTCCGTCACGTACGGCATGCAGCCTAACTGATGGAAGGAGTCCGTGTTCTGACTTTCTTTGGGCCAACCAGCGAGGTGGCTGAGATTCCACTGACTCCGCCCTCGTTCTCCGTCTTCACAAACGGGAACACTTCCCTGGTCATCCGGGTCATGAAGCACGGCATCTCCTTCTTCCCTGCCAGCCCACCCCCTTTGGCCTGGAAGGTGTAGGCCACCCTGTGGGAGAGGCGGGTCAACAGGCGAGTCAGCTCCAGGTTCTGGGAGTTTTCATCGTTTAACAAATTGCAGAACGTCTGAAGGAAGACGGATCCGGCGGGGTTCATGAAAGCTGCGTAACCTGCAGAAGAGGACAGACATGTTGTAACGGTCCTTTAAAAGGTTCTGATTTAGAGCATCTGAGGAGGTTCTGTGTGCTGTGACCGGTGGAAGGTGTTTACCTGGTGGGGTGGCGTACATCACGGCGGTATCCACAGGAACAGCTCGGTGCTGTGAGAAGCTGTTCACAGCTGAGTCGACCTCCACGCCGTCATCCAGATCACCGCCACGACACGCCTGCAGAACCAAAGTCCTCAGTGTCACGCATCAGAAGCAGACTGACCCCAACGTGACTTGTTAACCCGCCTACCTGTACGAGGAACAGTTTGGTCTTGTCCTCCATGTAGTCGTTGTCAAAATATGCAAAGATCTGAGACAGTTGGACCGGTTTCCCATCAGCCCCGAACACGTGGTCCTCCTCCCCGTGAGACGAGAGGACGGCGAGGAAACATTCCTTCACAGGCCGCCGGCTCTCTGCAGAGACAGAGCAGACACGCCTGCTGCATTACACAGTCACCCAGTCACCGCCACGCTCACAGACATGCTGTCATCAATCAGCTGAGAACAGGGCGTCCAGAACAGGCTGAAGCAGCGAGCGCACCCCTCCACCACCGCTCCACCACAGCTCCACCACAGCTCCACCACGGCTCCACCACAGCTCCACCACAGCTCCACCACAGCTCTGAGCCTCTGCTTTTTATCTATTAGTGATAAGCAGCAGTAAAACTGAAGGTCTCGCCCTGTGCAGCTCACAAACAGGTCTGTGAGTGTGCGTTACATAAAGACAAAAACACAACGAGATCCTTCAGGATGTGGTCCAGGTTAATGAGGGGGACCTATGGGATGACCCCGGAGCAGCTTGTAGTGGAGGGGAGGCGGTTCTGGAGGATCTAGTGGTCTTTGTAGGTCAGGCTCCACCTGTTAGTGGACAGAGTTCTTATGAAAAGGTTCTGGAGGTTCTTTAGGATAATCTAGTGGCCTGGTAGGAGGTCCTGGTTCTAGCTGAACAGGTCCTGGTTCTTAGGGATCATTGAGAAGGTTTTGGCAGTTTTACAGTGACCAAAGCCTTTCTACGCTTCCTCTGGTAGGTTTATGTTTAGCCCAGCTCAGACAGAACCACCTGCTGGACCTGTGGATGTGATCAGGAGCACGTCTTACCTTCCAGGAACAGCTCGTAGATCTCCTCACTGTTCAGGTCGTTGTGCAGCTCCACCTTGAAGCCCAGCTTGCTGAGGGTGCGGTGGAGGGTCGTGGTGTCCCTCCTGACTCCGGGCCTCTGGTTCAGCGGGACCCCCGGGTGAAACTGGCCCACGGACACCAGCAGAGCGCGGTTCCAGTCCGCCTGGCTGGCCTTCAGTGTCCTGCTCTGCAGCATGCTGGCTGTGTGTGTGTGTGTGTGTCAGCAGACGTCTTTAACACTTTAACACACGCCTACCTGTCCTCGTATGGGCACAGCCTGCAGTGAAGTCACTGACGTTACACAACCTGTTCCGGGCCGCCGACTCCAGCTGAATTTCCAGTGATGCAACGTCTTCTCACTGTGTTTGTTCCTGTGGAACATACGTTACACGTGCTTCTTCTTACCTTATTGTTGTGCTCTCACAGCCTGAGCTCTGATCTTTGCTGCTATTTTTAATGCACAAAATAAATCATGTTTGTTCATATTACTGTGCTGTTATTCAGCGGAAAGTTTACATTCATATCAAAAATTAAAATCTTACATTTACCAAAAAGATTTGGGCCGGACAGAACTTTACTGTGGGCCGGGTTTGAGTTTGACACATGCGGCCTAGCTGTCTGCTAACACAGGTCCATCCATGAATGATGAACATGAATCATCACATGAATCTACAGCAGGAACACTGACACAGTAAACATGCTGAATGCCTGTTTGTTATCAGCAGCCTCTCTGTTCACTTGATGCCCACAGCCTGCCTCAGGACACACAGACCTGTCCACAGCCTGCCTCATGACACACAGACCTGTCCACAGCTGCTTCTGGACATGGACATTAACTACACATGCTCCATTTGACTTTGATTATTTTAACCTGTTCACATCCTCTGGAAATCAATCATATATATTCAGTGTGTGAGTACTTTTACTTTAATACTTTAAGTACATTTAAAAGTACTTAAGACTTTTACTTAAGTACCAGCTTCAGTCCTTCCTCCTCCACTGGTCACATGTGATGAGTGAAACCAAAACGACCCCTTCAAGTCAAATAATCTGAAAATAAAAGAATTACATTCAATAAATATTCTTATTCACATATTTTGTAAACTGTATTTTAAAAGTAAAAATAAAAACATGTTTTGGTGTAACTCGCCCCAGCAGCCACCAGGTGGCGGTCGGGCGTCAGATTGTGCCTCTGACGTCATCCACATGCGCCCGCGGTGGAACAGAATCAGCTGTGTGTGATAGTTTCGGGTTTGAGCGTCCGACGGATGAAAAAGATGGAAAATGTGACACGAAGATGATTTTTAATAACTTTAGAGTGTGACGCAGACTCCGAGACTCAATCTGATCCCATGAGGCGGATTATAATCCCACATCTGAGGAAGAAATCAGTTTGTCCGCCTCTTTGTCCACGTGGTTACGTCAGGATTTCACTGGTTTGTAGTTTGTTTGTAACAAAAGGGAGAAATGTCCAAGAAGAAGAACGGGATCCCGGACAGGTGAGACCGGAACTGAGCAGACCTGTGATACTGTTATTGATTAGATTATTGATCTGCTTCAGGACATTCAGCAGATCATGTCAGACAGACAAATACTGTGTGAACAGATATGTTTAGTTCTGTTTTACAGTCTAATGTGCATGAACACATGCTCTGCAGGTTATTAGAGTCGTTTCTATGGTTACCTGTTTCCTAATCGATGTAAACACCAAGGTTCAAGCTGTGTCTGAAACTTCTGAACCATTTCAACTCTGCTCATCAGATTTATGTAGATTACAACCACACATCACCGAATCACAAGTGTGTGTGTGTGTGTGTGTGTGTGTGTGTTTCAAAGGTGGCTGGATTACTCTGCTGTCGGGAAGAGACTCAGCGGGACTCGATTCATCGCCTTCAAAGTGCCTCTGAAACAGGTTTAAACATCTGTTGGACTCTTTAATAGTCTGATTGTTTCTTAATAATAATTCTGTGTGTGTGTGTGTGTGTGTGTGGTTGTGTGTCCGTCCTCCAGTCGTTGAGCCGTCAGCTCCACTGTTCGGACGTCTTCGGGCCCTGGGAGCTGCTGGACGCTCTCAACAAAGAAAAGCAGGAACTCGGTCTGATCATTGACCTGACCTTCACCACCAGATACTACAAAGTGCAGGTAACACACACACAGAGACGCACACGCACACACACTCTCACAGACACACACACAAATAAAAACAGATTAAACCGTTTCTGCAACAAATTCAAATAATTTTTTTGTGTGTGTCTCTGTGTGTGTCTGTGTGTGTGTCTGTGTCTCTGTGTCTGTGTGTGTCTCTGTGTGTCTCTGTGTGTGTCTCTGTGTGTGTCTGTGTCTCTGCCTCTGTGTGTGTCTCTGTGTGTCTCTGTGTGTGTGTCTCTGTGTGTCTCTGTGTGTCTCTGTGTGTGTCTGTGTGTGTGCAGGACATCCCTGACTCTCTGCTGTGTGTGAAGATCTTCACGGCCGGTCATCAGGTTCCCAGTGACGACACCATTCTGAGCTTCAAGCGAGCTGTGAGCCGGTTTCTACGAGAGAACCAGGGTAACGGTGAGTCCCGCGGAGCCGACAGCTCGTTAGTGTGAATCCGTTGTCGAGTGATTGTGTTGATTAAGTTGGCGGTGGGCGCCAGGTGATCACAGAGCGGCTCTGCAGTGACATCATCGTGTTGTCTGTTGCAGATAAGCTGATCGGAGTTCACTGCACACACGGCCTGAACCGCACCGGATACCTGATCTGCAGGTAGGTGCTGTGACATCACAGCGAGCCCCGGGTCATGTGTGTGTGCTGACACGTGTCTGCCCTGCAGGTATCTGATAGACGTGGACGGGATGGAGCCCTCCGAGGCCGTGGAGTGTGAGTCCAGATGTTTCTGTGGCTGGTTTTAACACTTTAGCGTCTGTGTGCAGCGTCTGACACGTGTGTGCGTCCTCAGTGTTCAACGCCTCCCGGGGTCACATGATCGAGAGACAGAACTACCTGGACGACCTTCACCGAGGCCCGAAGAGGAGGTGAAGCAGCTGTTTGTTTACAGTTTACAGTGAGGTGTACAAGATGTAAACAAACAGCAGGAATCTGGTGTTTTGTCACCACGCAACACTTCCTGTTTCCTGCTGGTCTGTGCTCTGATTGGTTCCTGACTGTCGGTGTGTCTGCTCTGACAGCAATGAGGGGATGGAGGAGTTTGACCAGGAGCCACAGAGGGGTCAGGCCGCGCACCGGCCGTCCTACTCCTCATCCGACTCCGACTGCAGGGAGGACAGGCGGACGCGCCGGGCCGACTCCTGGCAGCACAGGTAGGTCCACAATGTCCAGACGTCTTCTTCCAGAGCTGCAGAGGAACCAGCTGTTTTCTGTCTCCTCAGACCTCCTCGAGGATCGGCCCCTCGCTCCCACCACCGCCCTCCACAGGACGGCCTCCTCCCCTGCCCTCCGCTCCTCCCCTCTCCACCTCCTCCTTACCCTCCTCACTCGTACCGATGGACGCGCCCTCACCCGGACAACCAGTGGAGGAGACACAGACACCCGCAGGACACCTGGTCCAGATTCCCTTCCTCAGAGCCGGAGTGGCGTCCCAGCCACCGCCTGCAGCAGGACAGGAGGCGGGCAGCTCCCCCTCCCCTCCCCCGCTACACCCCCCGCTGGACCGCCGGCTACGACCGGCCGGAGCAGGTGGAGGAGGACTGGGCTGGAGACAGAGTGAGACAGGACAGATACAGACAAAGGAGCGACTACTGATGGAGGCGGGCCGCCGCCATGTTTCACTTCTTTAAAGGGACAGTCCACGTTTTTAATCTAAAATAAAGCAGGAAGTGTCTCCGCTGGACTGTTGTCTCCCAGTTCATCCATCAGCTGATTGTTTCATCAATCGTGTTCATTTGTCATTAAATAAAATATTTACACAAACATTTGAAAATAAATCCAACAGATTTTTTTTCTTTGATTCAGTCAAGTTCAAATTAACTTTAATAGTTTAATTTTTTTAAATTATAATTTATTTACACGCAGTTTAAACTCACGCAGTCAAACTTTCCTCCTCCTCTTCCTCCTCCTCTTCCTCTTCTTCCTCTTTGGTCATCAATCACTGATGTTGCAGCCTGTGGCAGCTGCGCATGCGCCGTGGGGCCGTCACGATTCTTGCTCCTGCGGACGCTGCAGGTGGAAACATGGCGATGCGGGCTCTCAGAGGGATGATGAACGGAGCCATGAACGAGCTCTCCTCCGCCGTCAGCGGCAACAGACCCGCGGCCCCCGCCGCCTCCACCCGGGAGCAGGTGATGGCCGCGAGCCGGGATTACATCTCCCAGCCCCGCCTGAGTGAGTGTGATCTGCTCCCGATCCTCAGCTGAGAGACGCATCGATCCTGTGTGTGTCTGTGTGTGTGTGTGTGTGTGTGTGTCTGTGTGTGTGTGTGTGTGTGTCTGTGTGTGTGTTTGTGTGTGTCTGTGTGTCTGTGTGTGTGTGTGTCTGTGTGTGTGTGTGTGTGTGTCGGAGCTGCGGGTGAAGGCAGCGTCATCATCCTGAACTGTCTGCTGATAACTGATCAGCTTCATCGATCCTTATTCATCAGTGACTGAAATATATCTGAACCAGAACTCAGTTTAAACAAAGAGATGAAGAAGATGATGATGATGATGATGATGATGAAGATGATGATGATGATGATGATGATGATGATGATGAAGATGAAGATGATGATTGTTTTTCATGTATTGATTATGTGGACTCTGTTTACATCACTTCCTGTTTTCTGCTTCCTCAGCATATAAAACTGTGTCAGGGGTCAACGGACCGCTGGTGATTTTAGACCAGGTCAAGGTAAATGTACACACACACACACACACACACACACACACACACACACACACACCTTCAAAAGCTACAGTTCCTCCAGTGTCCACTAGAGGACATTTTAACCTGGAGGCCCCACAGGCCAGCTTTACAGCAGATGTTCGCAGCCTGATGATTGAAGTAATGTATTGATAATTATTGACAGTGGAAGTCACAGCTCAGGCTCCACCTCAGGCTCCACCTCAGGCTCCACCTCAGGCTCCACCTCAGACTCCACCTCAGGCTCCACCTCAGGCTCCACCTCTTTACCCGTCTTTGGTCACTCAGTCATTGGGCAGTCAGGCTCTGTGAAGCCGTGCTCCAGCATCAGTGGAGGAACTGCAGTCTGACACTTCACTGACGCCATGTTGTTTGTGATGTTTGCGGCGAACAGTTTCCACGGTACGCAGAGATCGTCCATCTCACGCTGCCCGACGGCACGAAGCGGAGCGGCCAGGTGCTGGAGGTCAACGGCTCCAAAGCGGTGGTGCAGGTACGAGTTCGTCCCGTGTCTGTGTCCTCCAGACCTGATTGGTCCACGGACTGAATGATGAACGGCCAGTGTGGCTGCTGCTCTCCGCCCCCTGCAGGTGTTTGAGGGAACTGCAGGTATCGATGCCAAGAAGACCAGCTGTGAGTTTACAGGAGACATCTTAAGGACGCCTGTCTCTGAGGACATGCTGGGTAGGACATGCAGTGTGTGTGAAATACAGGCCACCTACACACTGCAGGGTTTAACTGTGTGTGTGTGTGTGTGTGTGTGTAGGCCGTGTGTTTAATGGATCTGGTAAACCCATCGACAGAGGACCACCAGTCCTGGCTGAAGACTTCCTGGACATCATGGGTGCGTTTCAGAGTGATATTAGAATGACATGTGTGTGTTCATACACTTCAGTGTGTGTGTGTGTGTGTGTGTGTGTGTGTGTCTTTCAGGCCAGCCTATAAACCCTCAGTGTCGTATTTACCCCGAGGAGATGATCCAGACTGGAATATCCGCCATCGACGGCATGAACAGCATCGCCCGCGGGCAGAAGATTCCCATCTTCTCTGCTGCCGGGCTGCCACACAATGAGGTGCACACACACACACGGACACACACAGACACACACACACAGACACACACACACACACGGACACACACACACACACACACACGGACACACACACACACACGGACACAAACACACACAGACACACACACACAGACACTCACAGACACACACAGACACACACACACACACACACAGACACACACACACACAGACTCACTCACACACACACACACAGACACTCACAGACACACACACACACACACACGGACACACACACACACACGGACACACACACAGACACAGACACACACACACACAGACACAGACACACACACACACAGACACACACACACACACACAGACACACACACACACACTCACACTCACACACAGACTCACACACACACACACACAGACACAGACACACACACACACACAGACACACACACACACAGGTTAACTCAGACTCAGACTTTTGGTTCTTAGTTACAGTAACTGTGTTTTTATGGGTGAGATTCATTTTAATATAAATAATATCAGACGATCAGTCGATGGTTCAGATGTTGTGAAGCTCTGTGTCCTCGTCAGATCGCGGCTCAGATCTGTCGGCAGGCCGGTTTGGTGAAGAAGTCCAAAGACGTGATGGACTACAGCGAGGACAACTTTGCCATCGTGTTCGCAGCCATGGGGGTGAGGACCTGTCCTCGTCCTGTTAGACTGTGCAGACTATGACACCATGTACAGGACCTGACACTGATCCTTTCTGTCTCAAGGTGAACATGGAGACCGCCCGGTTCTTCAAGTCGGACTTTGAGGAGAACGGGTCCATGGACAACGTCTGTTTGTTCCTGAACTTGGCCAACGACCCCACGTACGGACTGTTTCAGATGGAGCTCCACGACTGTCTGTGGGAGGACGTAGATAAACTTCCTCCTTTCTTCTCTGCAGCATCGAGCGGATCATCACGCCGCGGCTGGCTCTGACGTCAGCTGAGTACCTGGCCTATCAGTGTGAGAAGCACGTCCTGGTCATCCTCACCGACATGAGCTCCTACGCAGAGGCTCTGCGAGAGGTCCGCCGAGCTTCAGGTGCCTTCATTCTGAAACCACAGCAGGCCCCGGGGTCACATGTTCACTGGTCTTCCCTCAGGTGTCTGCAGCCAGAGAGGAGGTGCCGGGCCGCCGGGGTTTCCCAGGCTACATGTACACTGATTTGGCCACCATCTATGAGAGAGCGGGCCGAGTGGAGGGTCGGAACGGGTCCATCACGCAGATCCCCATCCTCACCATGCCCAACGACGGTACGCCCCCACACGCAGCATGCTCGTAAAGCTGCAGCAGGTCTTTACAGTGTCCGTCTCGTCTCTCAGACATCACTCATCCCATCCCGGACCTGACGGGTTACATCACCGAGGGACAGATCTACGTGGACAGACAGCTCCACAACAGACAGGTAACAAACAGACACAAAGGTCCCGCGTCACTGCTCAGAAAAGGACAGAAGTCACATGACTCTGACCTGAGTCCAGCTTTGACCAGTCCAGTCTGATTTAGGTTCTGGCTCAGATCTAATAGATCCTGACCAGCAGCTGCGACTCTGACAGGTCTTAAAGCTACTTGGTACCTGGCTGAGACTTTAGACTTTGTCTCAGGATTTGGTGGTCTCAAAGTGGTGCTTGACTCAGTGACCTGGACTTAAGCCAGTTTTGATTAGAAACTTTATCCTCTGGATTTGGAGCCTGGAGACTCGATGGTCCCTAAATGTTGGGTTTGACATGACATGTGTGTGTGTCTTATTAGATCCTGACTGTGTTGTTCTGGCCTTGCTGGTCTTGACTCAGGACTTGTTGCTCTGAGGTTCTTGGTGTGGAGTTCTTGTAGGTTTGTGCAGGATCAGTGTGCCCTCTGCTGGTGTGGGGCTGAATTAGTCTGTGTTTGGTTGTAATCAGTCGATCTGCCCCCCCCCTCAGATCTATCCTCCCATCAACGTGCTGCCGTCGCTCTCTCGGCTGATGAAATCCGCCATCGGCGAAGGAATGACACGCAGAGACCATTCTGATGTCTCCAACCAGCTCGTGAGTACAAACCTGCTCCTCAGAGCTTTACTGACCTACAGAGAACAACTGTTACTGAAAGTGTGTGTGTCTGTGTGTGTGTGTGTGTGTGTGTGTGTGTGTGTCTGTGTGTGTGCGTGTGTGTCTGTGTGTGTCTTTGTGTGTCTGTGTGTGTCTGTGTGCCTGTCTGTGTGTGTCTTTGTGTGTCTTTGTGTTGTCTGTGTGTGTGTCTGTGTGTGTCTTTGTGTGTCTGTGTGTGTCTGTGTGTGTCTGTGTGCCTGTCTGTGTGTGTCTTTGTGTGTCTTTGTGTTGTCTGTGTGTGTGTCTGTGTGTGTCTTTGTGTGTGTGTTTGTGTGTCTGTGTGTGTCTTTGTGTGTCTGTGTGTGTCTGTGTGTGTCTCTGTGTGTGTGTCTGTGTGTGTCTTTGTGTGTCTGTGTGTGTCTGTGTGCCTGTCTGTGTGTGTCTTTGTGTGTCTTTGTGTTGTCTGTGTGTGTGTCTGTGTGTGTCTTTGTGTGTCTGTGTGTGTGTGTGTCTGTGTGTGTCTGTGTGTGTCTTTGTGTGTCTGTGTGTGTCTGTGTGTGTGTGTGTCTGTGTGTGTGTCTTTGTGTGTCTGTGTATGTCTGTGTCTGTCTGTGTGTGTCTCTGTGTGTCTGTGTGTGTGTCTTTGTGTGTCTGTGTGTGTCTGTGTCTGTCTGTGTGTGTCTTTGTGTGTCTGTGTGTGTCTGTGTGTGTGTGTGTCTCTGTGTGTGTCTGTGTGTGTCTGTGTGTGTCTGTGTCCGTCTGTCTGTGTCTGTGTGTGTCTGTCTGTGTGTGTCTGTGTCTGTCTGTGTGTGTCTTTGTGTGTCTGTGTGTGTGTGTGTGTGTGTCTGTGTGTGTGTCTGTGTGTGTCTCTGTGTGTCTGTGTGTGTGTCTGTGTGTGTCTTTGTGTGTCTGTGTGTGTCTGTGTCTGTCTGTGTGTGTCTGTGTGTGTGTGTGTGTGTGTCTGTGTGTGTGTGCAGTACGCCTGTTATGCCATAGGGAAGGATGTCCAGGCCATGAAGGCCGTGGTGGGTGAAGAGGCTCTGACGGATGATGACCTGCTGTATCTGGAGTTCCTCATCAAGTTTGAGAAGAACTTCATTTCCCAAGGTGCAGTGGGGCACAGCATTAACTGTTTAATGTTGGCTGTATGTTCCATGCTTTGAATACGATGTCTTAAAAGTGCCTTAGTGGAGCTTGAGGAAACATTGATTGTATTTGGAGCTCAAAGGTCAAAGGTCATGATCAGCACATCACATATTATTAACACGACGAGCTGTCACTGCAGCCTGAAGTTATAAAATAATGATTATTTAACCCTTGGCAGGTCAACACAAACAGGTCTCATTGGTCCTCTACTTCCTGTGTGTGTGTGTGTTCAGGTGCCTACGAGGACAGGAGTGTGTTTGAGACTCTGGACATCGGCTGGCAGCTCATGCGGATCTTCCCGAAAGAGATGCTGAAGAGGATCCCTCAGAGCACCTTAGCCGAGTTTTACCCACGAGAAGCCAAACACTAGCCCCACACACACACAGACACACACACACACACACACACTGCTTTCATTCCTTCCAGGCTGCATACATACAGTGTAGTGTTGTGATGCTGTGCCCGTCCTGACACTCATGACGACCAAGCTTCTCCACACACACACAGACAGATGTTTACAGAGTGAATGAACGGAGACTGATGATTTCCTGTGATGATGATGATGAAGATGATGATGATGATGATGAGGGCCTTTTCATACCAGTGATGTCTGTATTATCACCTCAGTTTATGAGCAACGTGTTTCTTTGCTATCATTGAGTTTTGGTCCGTGATGCTGCAGACGGAACAGGAAGGATTCGGTCTGAGACACAGAACACGAGGACAGATGCTACACGGTGCTGCTAGCTAGTTAGCCCTGTGACAGAATGGTGACCTGTCCTGGGGATGGATGGATGGATGGATGGACAGGAGATGTAATAGATACAGTGTTTGTGTAGTTACTCATGCTGCCAGGAGGGGGAGACAAACATCCTGTAGTAACATGAATGTAAACGACAAGATCCAGATTCCTAGTATTCCTAGTATGAGGATCAATAATAATTTACTTTGTCTGGTTTTTTCAATTACAACAGTTACATGTAAATGTTTTCTGCTGCTGTCTGCCATTTTTAGTTTGGATAAATAGGTCTTAATTTACCCAGAATTCACAGCACATGAGCATTTCTGATGCTGTTTATCTTTTAATTAGCATAAAAACCTGGATTCAGAGTCCTGCAGTTTTTACCGTGCGGTCGGTCTCAGCTGTGTTTGATGCTCATCATATTCCTGCAGCGTGTCCTCGCTCCTGCTGAACCTCTGACAGATCATGTCAGCAGCTCCAGCCCGGGTTTGGACAGAGCAGCTCTGTGCAGCCTGCTGCCTCCTGCTCGATGATGGTGTTAACTGTTGATGATAAATGTGTGTGCTTAATGTTTCCTGTGCCTCACACCAGCCTTGAAGTGTCAGCGGATTCGCTGTGTTTTTTTGTTTGTGTGTTGTTTGTTTGTGCGTGCACAGTGACTGGGTGTTAACCTGCATGCATTGTTGTTGAATGTTTTCCTGTTGGTGCCTCAAACCTGAGAAATAAAAGCTGCTGTCTCATCAAACACCTCCTGTCTGAGTCTGTGTTTCTGACAGGAACCCTCCAGTCTGCATTTAAAAGTAAAACGAGGGTTTGTGAACAGGTTTCAGACCAACCTGGCAACCCGGCGCAGCCCGCAGCGAAGGCGGAAGTGAAGTGATGGAGGCGGACAGGTGGAGTTAACGGGAGTTTTGAGACAGATCAATGCGCGCAGAGACAGAGGAACTTACTGAAGAGGAGAAGTACCGTTACTGTTTGCTGTTGGCGGAGGAGCTACGTGAACGAGCCGGTGTTAGCAGGAATGCTAGCTTAATTAGCAGTGACGGAGGATGGAGGTGTGTGTCGACACACACGGAGCAGCGCCACCCTGCGGATAAACCGAACAACGTGAGTCAGCGTCTCTTTCTTTAAGGGTTCTTTGTGTTTTGTTTGTGTGACTTGAAGTGTTGCTGTTGTTGCACATTTTCTGTGGTTTGTTTCTTCTTCTGTTGTAATGTCTCTTCTAAACGGCTTAATCGGAGATGAACGCTGGTAACAGCGACACCTGTGGCCGTCAGGTGAACTGCAGTTAGCATCCTGTTGCCTCAGATGTTGTTTCTCAGGTTTGTTAAGTGAAATCATGGTATAGCTTTTATTTACACTACTGTTGTAACACACACACACACACACACACACACACACACACACACACACACACACACACACACACACACACATGGGATGAGACCATGTGACACAGATCAGGAAGTAGCTGCTCTGGGAGCCGTGTGCTTTCACCTGCTTTTAGAAATAGTATGATGACAAACAAAACGTCAGGTCTGTAGCTAGCTGGCTAATCTTAGCTTGTTGTGATGTTTAAATGAAGAGCTGCAACAGAGTTTTTATACGTAGCAGTCTTTGAACTTCCTCTTCCATAGGGGGCGCTCTGGAGACAGTCAAGAATGAATGGAGCCCAAAAACATGTGAAGTTCATGCAGATAAAAGATGTAATTACAAGAGATAGACGGCACGTGTGTGACTCAGAGTAAACACAGGATGGAAAATAATTTGCCTCTTCCCTTGACAACCATTTATTTTGTTTTTCAAATTAAGAGCCCCTAGCATCCGTCAGAAGGAGGAAGGCTCTTGTACTAATAAATAATCCGTCCTCCGATATCTCATAGTACAACATCCAGTGTATAGTTGTGTCTCCGCGGTAACAACACCAGATGGATTTTGAAGGTTTTACCCCATCGTGCAGGAAAGTGTAAAATGATCTTTATATTACAGCAAAGGCTGAAAACACTGCAGGTCCTCATGTGGCCACAGAGAGGCGCTGTTGGTCTATGCAGTTGCCTGCTCCGCTCTGCGCTGTCTCTGCACGTCCTGCAGGTCAGGCCTGAGCGTTCGACCTGAAGATGAGAGTGGAGTGCCTGGAGCCTCAGACACAGACCAGAGCTCTGTTATCTTGAACTGATCATCTGATTTGTGGAGGATGAAGCAGAAACAGGAAGCGGCGTCTGACGCTGCGTCTCTCCGTGTGGGTCTGCTTCAGAGCTGCAGGCTGAAAGGAAAACAAAAAGGCTTAATACTACCATGATCCTACGACTGCGCTGAGAGCCCGTCCAGCTCCGGGACTAATGTTAAATATATGAGACATAATCAGGAATAATCTCCATAATTTACTGATTCCACTCAGGTGTTAAATTCCATTAAGCTTTTAGTCATTGGTGGGGAAGTGAGGAGCGCCCGGCTCTTTAAAAACACCTCCGAGCTTCATGGAAGATGTTAATGTACTTAACACCACCCTGCTCCTCTTCCTCCTCCTCCTCCTCCTCCTCCTCTTCCTCCTCCTCCTCCTCCTCCTCTTCCTCCTCCTCCTCCTCCTCCTCCTCCTCCTCCTGCTGTGAGTCAGATTTTATAACCTCTGTGTGTGACTCTGTTATTAACTCCACATAATAAATGTTCATAAATATACCTCAGGGACTCTCAGACCTGCCCAGCACTTGTTATGTCATCAGGGTTCAGTCAGTGTGTGTGTTACTGTGTTCAGCTGCTGTCAGTGGTACCAGTCTGACCCATAAACTGAGGCCACTGCACAGTCACTTCCTGTATCTGTGTCACATGATCCTCTACATGGCCACGCCCCCTTTAGAAGCCCCCTGTCTGTCTGGTTTGTCTCTCCACCTGTCTCCCTGTCCTGCTGTCTGTCTCTGTCACCGCTGTCCCACGGGGAGTCGCATGTAAATCAGTCTTAGTCTTTGACCCACATACTCACACACACAGACACACACACATGCAAATGAGTGTTGGCAGAAAGAACATCTTGTTGTGCAGCTGCAGCTGGCCGAGTCGTCCTGTAGCTGCAGCGTGTGTGTGACTGTGTGTGAACTCATTTGATTGCACTGAGTTCAGTATTTACGGAGCGCTGACGCCGCTGTTTAACAGTCAATCCTGTGGATTAGCATCAATTAGCACTCCGATGCTAATCCTCTGGGATTTAACGCATGTTTTAAATGTTTAAAATACACACAGATCAACACACTCGGCTGTTTTGTGATCAATATCCAACAAATATCCTCCACCTGTTGAGGGTAGCTCTTCCTCGTCTCCTCTTCCTCCTCCTCCCCCTCCTATTGACAGGAATGTGTATAGACATGTGTGAGACTCTGATGTTGATGGATAGTGGCAGGTTTGTGGCGTCTGTGTCTCTCTACACTGCTCTGACTGCTCACAGTGACTGGTCCTCTGCCACCTTGTCACTGTGTGTGTGTGTCTTCAGACACGTTGCTGGCCGTTCTCGGCGCAGCAGGCCGTCGGTGTTGAAGGGTCCTGCGTCGCTGCAGGGCTCTCTAACTTTCTTTGTGCTTTGTGGCGTCGTCAGTGGAGCTTTTACAGCCCGGACTCCACAGGTCCTGCAGCAGCTGATTACAATCCTTCCACACGGCTCCTGCTCAGGCTTCTCTCCAGCTCGTGTCACTACGCCACCGGCGACCTTTTAGCGTCCGGTTTTTAAGGAAATGGTGGAACTTGGTACCGTGGATCCAGCATGGTTAAAGAACACATAATGTGGTGCCCATGTGGTGCATGGTCCACTTATTATTCTTAGGTTTCTACAGGTGAACGATAATCCAGGTCAGGATGATGACAGGGTGCGACAGGGGGGGTGTGTGGTGGGAGTTTTTACAGTGATGCTGCAGTGTAAATATGAAGATCTGTCTTCATATGTAAACTCCAGGACAGGAAACACAGATGTTCTCTGCAATTAGGTGGAAAAATTATGTGCATAAATTGGCAATAGCCCAAAGCTGAAAATGTGCATTCCTGTAATTCCCTGTATTTCTTTTACTTCACTTCACCACAATAATTAAAATAAATAACCTCCAACTGATGCATGCAGGATCTATGAGCCGCTAGCAAGACGTAGGAGGACGTCCTGTTCTTAGATAGAGGTGTATGAAATATAAATGATGCATTAAATCAGTAAATAAGCAGAAAAGCAGCTGTTAATTGAAATGACTGGATGTGTTGGAGTGAGGCTGCACTGATGAATGTCTGTGGCTCACGCTGCAGCCCTGCTTTCTGCTACCAGTGCATTATTTAGCCTTATTTTCTGCATGTGTGTGTGTGTGTGTGCAGCGCCATCATACATGAATGTATTTTTCTGTGTGCATTAATTTCCTGCAAAACAGGGCCAGAGAACCTTTTAATTAGACTCAGACTGGGACCATCTCATCCATTTTGTAATTCAGTATCACTCTTAATTATCTGTGGCATTATCATTCCACTGCTCTGTGTGTGTGTGTCTGTGTGCCTGTGTGTGTCTGTGTGTGTGCCTGTGTGTGTGTGCGTGTGTGTCTGTGTGTCTGTGTCTGTGTGTGTGTGTGTGTGTGTGTGTGTGTCAGTCAATAAGCAGTCTAAAGGGTAGATAAACACACGCTTCCTGCGCAGGAGCAGAATTATTCATGAGCTGTCACAGCATATTCCCAAACACACTACACACACATAATTGAAATAACGATGTTAAAATACTCACGCATGCTTACACACACACACACACACACACACACACACAGATATGAGTAGTAGAACAGTACATCTCATTGCAGTCCTGATAAATGACTCAATAATGGGTCATGGAACATGCTAAGCTAACCGCGCTAAGTATATTGAAAGGTTATTTAAATAATGTAAAGCATAATCACATGTGATGAGCTTTCAGAGCGTCTCCATGGAGATGAAGCACATCCCTGTTTCAGAGCCATACGTCTCCCTGTGCTCCCAGAGGTCACACTGTAACATCTCTGCATTAAAATTACATGTTAGTAACACGTGGGGATGTGCAGCTGCAGCTGTGTGTGGACGAAGGTTATTTATTACATATGAAGACAAAGCATGTGGTTCATGGTCAGTTGACTGAGCAGGAAAGGAAAGAAGGGAAGGACACATGAATGAGGAGGAGGACAGAGGAGGTAAGGACATAAAGTTTAGGAGTAGGTGACTCTCTGGCCTCCTTCCTCCTCCACGCTCGTCTCCAATCTGCTCGTTGCTGTGAGTTTGTTCTCCTAACAAGGCCTCGTTTGCGGCGGCGTCCCTGCGGACATGAGCGGGCTCATGTTTGAATAATGATGGGTAACAACCTCCCACAGACTCCGCCGCCTCTGTTTATGAATGCCTGCACGCTCTGCTGCCCGCCGTGCACCCCCCCCCCCTCGCTCGCCGCAGCAGAAAGTGCACGTGTGGCGTTGAGGCTTCTTGTCACACGCAGACACTGAAGCAAATCCACGAGGCAGAGACACAGCGGATGGATTCATGCAGCATGTGACAGATCCTGGAAATGGATTTCAGCGCCTGTCAAAACAAACAATGTGTTTCTGCTGGAGGCTCGCAGAGAGACAGCCGGAGGGGGATTGGAGATGGATGGAGGATAGTGCTGAACTCCTCCTCCTCTTCTCCCTCGCCATGAACTTCAGCTCAGCTCTCATGATGCGTAGTTCACATGCAGGCTAACACACACACAGAGGTGTGTGTGTGTGTGTGTGTGTGTGTGCAAACACATGTATTGATAAAGTGAAGCAGATGGATGTGAGCGCTCGGTGCAGCTGTAACAGATCCACTGTTCTGTGACTAATGCAGCGCTGAGCCGAGCCGTGTGACCTCTGCACGCTCTGTCCTCCCCCGGGCGTCCAGCAGAGGGCACTGTGGGGCCATTCAGTGCACCTCCACACTATAAAAATACAAACGACACACACCTCTTGTTGAGGATTTAGTATGTTTTTATATAAAATGCAAGGTTGTGTAGAGGTGGGCGATGTGAGGAAAAAAATCGAATCAAGTTTTTTGTGCCAGTCGATATAAATATACATCAGCGTATAAATCTGATTATTATTTAGCTGGGTAACATACTGGGGAAGGCTGTCCTGTCCATTATGAGCATCAGTGCTGTCCCCTGTGTGTGTGTGTTTGTGTGTTTGTGCGCTCTGAGAAAGGCCAGCAGCAGTTTATGGCCCGTGTGTGGGGGCTTTGGTGAGCTTCAGACTCGTGATGTGAGCGGTTTGGAGGGGCAGGACATCGGGTGAAGCTCCTCCCTCTGTTCTCCTCTCTGCTTGCTTCCAATGAACTCCTCAGAACCTCGTCTTCAGGGATCTCCTCATCCTTTAAACCTTCTTTTTACAGCCTTCTTCTTCTTCTCTGATGCTGTCATAAAGCTTAAAAATGAGCATGTGTGCTGCGGCCGGCTGCTTTTCCTTCATGCTCAGATTGTGTAAGACAGAATTGTGTTGCTTTATTGTCAGATTGTTTTATTGCCCATCCATAGGCTCAGGATGGAACAGTTCTCTGCAGCAGCTTCTGTTATCTTGGCTGTTTAGAATGTCAGAAACCTTTTAAAGTCCATTTCCCTCAAAGTCAGTCAGCCACTGACGCC
Organism: Parambassis ranga; assembly: GCF_900634625.1. NCBI lineage: Eukaryota > Metazoa > Chordata > Actinopteri > Ambassidae > Parambassis > Parambassis ranga. The sequence continues at coordinate 16,603,261 of NC_041032.1, forward strand.
ACGCTCGGGGCAGAAGGACACGCCGTTGTGTCGGTCTCTCCTCTTCCTGTGTTCCACTGCACCTTGTTTACCTCAGAGTTCCACCAGAAAGGAGCCCTGATGTTGAGTTTAACTAATCAGTGCTGCTCACAGATCTTACCTCGCTCCTGAAAGAAGAATCGACAGGATTAACAGCCCGGCGGTGCAGGCTGGCTTCTTTCATGAGGTTAACAATAGCACTGATTGAGTTTAACCAGCTGATGTGTACAGAAACATGGACGTACGGGCCTGCTGTGGCTCAGCGAGGTAATCCAGCCTCTGTGATGCCACATTCATGCTGAATCCCCTGCTTCACCGTGAAAGGAGCGATTGAGCCGATCAGCGCCCACCTCCACCCTGACAGCAGCTCAGTGGAAAGCCGCCGTGCTCGTCTCTCCGCTGCCGAGCCCTCAAGTGTTTGTTTGTTTTCAGCTGTCGCTTTCAAGGTGACCAAACTGTGAATAAAACATAAATGGAGAATACTCGCTGTCAACACAGCCATGGCTGAGAGAGAGAGCTAAAAGGGAGCTATTGGTGTGTGTGTGTGTGTGTGTGTGTGTGGATACTCTGCCAGTGTTTGTGTTAAAACGCCTCGCCCGACGACCACCAAATAGGAGAGTGAGGGCATTGATGTGAAGTCGCTGCATGTTTGTCAGTGCACAACTGCTGAGTGGTGTGTGTGTGTCTGTGTGTGTGTGTCTGTGTGTGTGTGTGTGTGTGTGTGTGTGCGTGCCGGTCTCAGAGCTGGAAGCCTGTGATTGATGCTGGCAGGTGTTGCTCCCCTCACGCTCGTACTGACATCTCATTCCCATCCGAGTCATTCAAAGCCGAGGCTGGCCCCGGCGATCACATGCTGAATGCTAAAGAAGATGGCCGCTGCTCCCGCCCCGCTCTCTGATAAGATCACACGCTGATGTGACAGAGCGAGATCAGAGCTGACACGTCCTCACCTCGGCCGGTCTGTGTGTTTGGCCGGAGGACAGGCGAGATAAAGGAAACACAGAGGAGGAGGGACGCGGAGGGGCGACAGATGATGAAGTCAGCAGCCAAACGAGAGAGAGGAAGAAATAAGACCTCGCGCAGTGCAGCAGGAAGCGTGACAACATGTAAGTTCTTAGTGAGAACTGGGTCTCACACTCAGTCCGTGAAGTCGCCGGGGAACATCTGCTCTCTTCTCTTCTTGGGCTCTGGGCAGCAGACTGTAAATCACAGTGCTACAGGACGAGTCCAGGAGACAACGTCCTGTTAGAGCCGACTGGAACTTCACGTAGAATCACGTCTGAATGTGTGTCAGTGTGTCTGCTCCCTGCTCCAAAAACACCTGCTGCTCACACTGAAGTAAAGTCTGCTGTCAGGAGAACACAGGGGTTCTGCTTCTGTTCTGCATGTGCAGTGATGTGATGTTTGTGTTCAGATGTGGGTCTGGATGAGCTCAGCCACTGGATGTGTGTTTAGTTTGTCAGGTAACACGTAGTGTGAGGTGCAAATACACACAGTTTTTAAGTCGATGCAATAACACTCGGAGGCCCAATGGGCCGCCTGGCTCCTGGGCCGCCTGGCTCCTGGACCGCCTGGCCCGAGTCCAGCGGGGAGAGCCCGTCGGTGTGTGTGTTGCTGGGGTTGTTTGAGCGTAGATTGCACACACTCCTCGTTTCATTCTCGCCTCAGTGTCTCCCACACACTTCAGCCCGTTGGTACGCCTGAACAAACAGTGTGATGGATGGCCCGCTGGTCTGTCTATAGGAGAGCTAAGAAGGCCAGAAGCCATGTAATTGCAGTCCAATTAACAGAGACAGAATGACTAATGTCCACCTCCCCCCCATTTCCACCTCCCCCCCATTTCCACCTCCCCCTCCTCCTCCCCCTCCATCACCCTCTCAAGCACCTTTTTGAAACCCCCCCCCCCCTCTCCTCCATGACCTGGTCTTCCTCTTCACCCTGATGAGAGGGCAGAGCTGCTGAATTCACTGTGGTTTGTGGGTCTGTGTGTGTGTGTCTCTGTGTGTGTGTGTGTGTGTGTGTGTGTGTGTGTCTCTGTGTGTGTGTGTGTGTGTGTGTGCCTCCGCTCTCAGCCTGCTGCTGATGTGGCTGTTTTCTTAGTAATATGCAGATGCTAGATGTTAGTGTGTCTAAGCTGCACTGCAGACAGGTCAGAGTGGGAGTGCACTGTGATAAAAATGGGACGTTGTTATTCTGCACCCACAAGTTTTCAGCCTGTTGGTGCTTCACTGAACTAAAATGTTGATTATTGAAATGATTAATCAGCTGGTGAGATGATGAAGAGTCTCTGTTATCCAGAGCTTGAAGGGGGGGGGATTAAATCCTGAGTGGACTGTCTCCTAGGTAACGGTCATGGATGGAATTATTACTGTAATATACACAAACCATTGATCGTTTCTGCTTATTGACTATCTTGGTGATAAGGAATTAATTTGAATGGGTCAGCTTTATTCAATACATAATTATAAGGCAGTTTTAATGAATCATGTTATATCAGTGTCTTTAAATGAAGGCACCAATTAGATATAATTAAAGATGGTTACTATCTGTAATCAAGGCTCCATGTAATGAAGCCATTAGCTACAAGTTGATAAGGTCTTATTAGACATGAGGAGGCTGTGACCACAGTGTTACAGAGGCTTACACAGCAGCAGCAGGACCTGAGGCAGGAAGTGTCAGGTATCAGTCATCCAGCTGCTGGTTTCCTCCTCTGATCAGGACCCTGATAAAACTCAGTGAGAGGTGATGTCATCAGCGCTGCTCCCCTGTATTTGTTCATGTCAGCCCACATGCCGTCACATGGAGCGTTTAAAGTGAGCTGCTCATTAGATCCCAGTCACAGAGAGATAACAGAGCCGACTCTGAGCCCCTGAATCAGGAAGCAAACACTGTGTTTGTTCTTCTGTGGAGTGCTGGATGCGCTCCAAACCCTCTTGGTTCAATTGTTGTTATAATCAGAGTGCAGCTCTCTGCAGACGCCTGCAGCTTTCACCGCAAGGACGAGTTCTTCTGGGTAACAACCAACAGAAAGGGCTTCAGAAATCCAACAAGATACTGCAGATCCATGAGGAGAGACCTCACCACCACATGACCTGGTTTATTTACAGTTCACATCAGTGTGACATGAATAAAGATGGCTGACGTCACCTTCATTCTCTGAAAGGCAGTTCTGAAGCTCAGGAGCCTCTAGCCGCCATCTTGGCAGCACCTGAGTCCTGAACTCCAAATGAACCTGAGTGTGAGCGGAGCTTAGGTTGGTGTTGACATCCTGCGCCCACCTATCGCTCAGAATTTGGAGCCAGCCTCAAGTGGACTGTTCAGGAACTGCAGCTTCTAGCTGCTGTCACGTCAGCAGTGCTGCTCCTGAAGGCCACTGACATGAAAACACTTCTGTGTGTGGTTCCAGGCAGCGTGTACAGTGGGCCGTGGACGCTGAGATCAGCAGGTTAAACCTTTAAGGTCGCAGAGCTGCACCTCCTCCAGGGGTCTACATACAGGCTCTGACTCCTGAGGGAGGTGCTGCTCTTTTACTGGGTCCTGCTGATCAAACTCCTGACCTCCCCTGGTCCCTCACCTCCAGGCCACCACTGCCCTCTTGCTCTTGGGATGTCACTGCTCGTTACTGTTTGTACAGGCGCAGCTTCTGATGTGCGTCACTGGGTTCAAACCCTCACATCCTCCAGCAGTGAGAGGCTGGATATATTCTCAGATGTTGATGGATAAATGTGAAGATTTGTTGTCTTTCATCAGGGTTGTGTCTGTGGAGACCTACACTACAGTCTGATGTTCGGAGCCTCTGTACCTGCACAGCCTGTGTTGCTGTGGGAAAACACAAAGGAAAGAAAAACACACGTGTCACAGGATACACAAAGACAAGAACTCTTCTGTTCCAGAGATCTTAGAGTGTTCTGTTAAGACTGGAGCTTTACCTCGCTGCTTTGCTGCAGGTGTGTACTGACTCCACATATGTCTGATACAGGGTCAGGTTAGCATTTCATTACGATGAAACAACATAAACACATAAATAAAACATATTCCTGCTTCTATGAGCTCTTATGCAAATGACGTCCTGTCAAAGGACAGTAGGACCACCTCTGTGTGGTGCAGACAAACCCTGTGAAGACCTGAGGTATCTTATACCCCGTTCACACTGGGGAAAAAAATCTGGCTAAAGCAGGATTCGGGCCTATCCAGATGTGTTTTTTCTGAGTGTGAACACCTTGAATCCGGCTGTATCCAGTTTGATTTCAATCCGGATTGGCTCAAATGTGGCTCAGGTGTGAACGCAAATGTGGCGAGCGAATCCGGCTAGCGCCATGCTACTTCCGGTTCACGGGGCGCGACATGGGACAAAAACCGCAGGACGCATGCACACACTTGGTCTTACTGCGGCCTGAACGGACTCTGAATATTACGAGGCGCCACCTAGTGGTTTGGAGGACAGCAAACACGCTGGATGAAGCCGGGTTGAGTGCGGACACAAGTGTGTGCTAGCCAGATTTGAAAATAGGTCTGAACGCATCCAGCTTAAAGGCTGTCTGGGCTCAATCCTACTCTAGCTGGAATGACTTTCTCCAGTGTGAATGGGGCTGATCTTCGTCTCTAGAATCAAGAATGTTTATTGTCATTATGCCAGACACACTGAAACCCTGCTCAGCAGCTCTCACAGTCAGACACACAGTGTGAACAAGACACTTAAAACAGAATATGAACAGAATAAAAGGAACAGAGAGCGAGGGACCAAATCAAATCAGCAGAGCTGAGTATCGAGTCCTGCCTGTCAGGAGCTTCACCCTCGCTGACACTCATTAATCCTTGAAGGAGAACCTGTCTGCTCTCTGACCCCTCCCTGCAGGGGAGGTCAGAGGTCACAGCCAGCTGCAGATCAGACCCTGCAGGCCTCCAGTCTGATGCTCAAGGGCACTTAATGGGTTCTGTGTGGTTAAATTGGTTTGAACCCCGGACTTAGGCTAAGTGTTGGTCTTTTTAATTATTATGCTGATGGAGCACGTTAACCTGAACACCTCATAACGAGACCAAAGGAGGCGAGAGACTCAGAGCAGCCAGGGGCTGAGGATCAGCTCCTCCAAGAGCCTGGACCAGCAGCTAGCATCGTGTGGCTAAAGCAACATTTACCACGTGGCTGCTTGGTCTCACTGTTTCTCCCTTCACTCTGTGTTTCTCACTGTCTGTATGAAGGTTTGTTATTTTCTGACCCACTCACCTGTGTTCAGGTCAAACACACACATACACATACACATACTGACATATGTCCACACAAACCATCAGTTCATGTAAAAAATAAAAGTGCATTTGATCAATTTCACAAAAACACAAAGAAATTCTTAAATGTGTGTGAGCATAAAATATACATCCTAATTATCCAACATTCAACATATTTAAGAATCAGGTCAGTGTTTCCATCATTATATCAGGTCAGTTTCTTTTATTATTCATTTCTATAGCTCCAGATCATAACAGAAGCCGTTTAAGAACCTTTCCTATAGAACAGGTCTGCACCTGGTTCTTTATTAAACAAACAGCTCATGTTATTGATCTTATTTGCACGGCAGCACGTCATTTCTGTCTGCGTGGTTGTGCGTTTACAATTCACCTCTGCTGTCTGCGCACAGAGGCACGATGTGCGTACACACACAGACACACACAGAGACACATGTGCGCACATACTCCCACCGTCGGACAGAGAACGTGTGTTGCTTTGTCCACCGTTGCTACCGACATGCTAGTTGGATAGCTTGAACTCTATGACTACGCTAGGCTAAGCTAACGGTGCTGGTGCCTGTGTTTTTATTTTTGCATTGAAATATGTTTCTTACTTTTTACATCCCGCTCTGTGAGCACTGATGGGACCAGCGGCAGCTTTGTGCATGATTGGAGTGTGTTGAGGCGGGGGAGGAGCTCACGGCCGCTGCTTGTCGAGGACAGAGAGTCACTAGTTGCTTTTGATAAAAAAAAGCCGCCAAATGTGGCGAGAGAGACGCCAAGTTGCCAACACTCGTCTCCATGCTCCATGCTGTAAAAACGCCCCACGTGTACCGAACGGTTCGGATTTTTTTCCTGAACCGTCCCACCCCTAAAATAACCCACTAAAAACATCTGCTTTGTGTTGTTTGTCTGGAAAAACACTCACATTGACAAGAAATAACTGAGATATTTCATGAGAAAAATACACGTTTACGATTAAAAACATATTTACAACAAGGAAATGATAAAGCGCAGCCTTCACATGCTCGGGGGAAACGGGCTGTTTGTGTCTGAAGTTGGGAGCTTGTGCAGAAACTCCATAATGAACCTGTTCTGTTGCTAATGAGGACGTGTTGTACTGTGGGCTGTTCATGAGCCGCTCGGCAGGTTTCTGATGGGTTTCCACAGCAGACCTGCGTTAGTGACTCATTTGATCAACGAACAATTAAGGTTTTTTTAAGGAAACAGAGCCGCCAACACTTCCCCTCATTTCATGTGTAATTATCTGCTGAAGGCAGCGTCGGAGGAAACAAAGTTTCACTGTGGAAGACGATTTGAACTCGTGTCACACTGACAGACCTCACTCTGAGCCGTCATGGCGGCCTGCTGGTCGGCGGCGTGCGGCGTGCAGGGAGGTTACAGACGCCCCCGTTTGTTGTTGTGTGTCTGTGCTGCTTCAGATCTGGATCCTCCGCTGTGCAGCTGCAGATATGGAGGTGAAACGAGGACAGCCTGTGTGACGTTTATATCTGTGGCCATACAAGTCAGCATCACCACGCTGCCGCGGCGCTGTTAGTGTGTGTGTCACATGCAGTGAGTGCACGTGTGTGTGTGTATCAGCAGTAATAGAGGGGGCAGTCAGTGTTTTGTGGGGCTGGATCGGTGCCCAGCTGCTGATATAAACTGCCACGGCAGCCAAACTCACAACGCCACCCCACATCACCATGACGACGCTGCCGCATCGCCGCCACCATCCATCCCGGTAAAATGCCACCGCTCAGAGCAACTGTAAGGATCGGACCTCAGCCAGCTCTGCAGGGTACAGATATACTCAGGTTACTGCTCTTATCAAACATAAACAAATAAAAACGCAGTGTATATGATGTCATATGACGGCCAATGGAAATTATGGCTGCCGTGTTTAAAATTTAGAAATTTGATTAAAAAAACAATTCTGTGATTTAAAAAAACACATTGTCAAAAAAGCTAGTCTCACAAAATGACCAGAAATTTACAATAAAAAGCCACAAAAATCTATTTTTCAGGAAAAAAACAACAAAAACAAAAACAACTTCAGGAGAAAAACACAAACGTACCAGAGAAGAAGCTGAGGCTGAGCCGAGGAGACGTCACAGAGCGGCTAACCTCATTTTTTATGAGCCACGTGTCATTAATGGCTGTTTCTGACGTGCGTCGTGCTGTGATCGATGCTGCACTTAATTCATAATGAGCCGAGCTCTGAATATTTATCTGATGCGTTTGTGCGACTGAACTTTGAATGTCACAAACTGCGGAGTGGCGCGTGGCGAGAGCGATGATCTGCAGCCCGAGGCTGCACACCATTTCCCCACAAATGCATTTGTCAGGACCGACTGATTTTATTGATTGTTGTCCTGATGAAGAGGAGGTTCATTGAATGTGAATGTGAGCTGGGGAGACAGAAGAAGAAGAAGAAGAAGAAGAAGAAGAAGAAGAAGAAGAAGAAGAAGAAGAAGAAGAAGAAGAAGAAGAAGAAGAAGAAGCGTCGCTGTCACAGAAAGAGACGTTAGTGTTAGTGACAGCTCGGCGAGGGACGGAGACGTGCAGGAAGAGACACGAGCGGAGCTGACAGGCCGCCATCAGCTTCGGTGTGAAGCAGAGAGCATGCTGGGAGCCACGGCCACGCGCAGACAGCACTCTGTCAACACACGCAGCACACTAATTTGTCTGTCAAAGCAAATCTATCCGCTAATTACAAAGTTTAGTGACGGCGAGTCAACAGGTGCAGCGCTCTCACTGTCACGCCTCTTCATCAGATCGAGCCTCCGGACGCTTCATCGCTGCATCTGCTTCCTGTCCTTGGCCTGGTTTCATCCTCGTCCTCTGTGAGAGCCGAGCTCGCAGTGACGTCACAGTTTACTCAGAGGAACCACCGATCAATCTGATCGACAAAAGATGGCGTGCTTGTGGTCATGTATGAGCGTCAGCCTCTTTACTGAGGACCTCTTCCAGCCACCCGACCCACGTCAGAGGTCCAGAGGAGCACAGCCAGCTCTGAGGGTACAGATATACTCAGGTTACTGCTCTTATCAGACAAACAAATAAGAACGAGTGTTTGGGAGCGCTGCTTTGATGCTTTCACTCATGGCGCTGTGCAGTCATCCCTCCACGGACCAAACGTGAGCGCTCACGTGCACAGACCTCAGCTCCGGTAGAAGTTGCTCTCTCTTTACTTTGACAGCTTGGAGGAGAGGCCGAGGGTTCAAGTCTGATCCTATTTTCAGACGCCTGTTTATCGGCCGGGTCCTCCCTCCATGTCCGTGCCAGGTGAGCCGCTTTCTTCTGGTTCAGGCCGGAGGAGGAAGTTTAAGTTTACTCGACTTTCCTGTCTCCTACCTCCAGGCAGCCCGGTGTCTGATTTGGCTGGTCTATTTCTGGCCTTCAAGGACACAGCCTGCGAGTGTGTGTGTGTGTGTGAGAGAGAGAGAGAGGCAGAATTAGAAAGAGAGAGAGAGAGAGAGAGAGGTGCAGGCTGGTGGATCAGTGATCAGCTGCAGAAGTGATCAGCTGCAGGAGGCTGCACCTGAAATCATACATACAACACACACTCAGCTCCTGAGCTCCTCTCAGATAACATTCATCCAGTCTGATCCAGCAGTAAGTCCCTCATGGACTTTTAATAATCCAGTACTAATCCCAACACTGACATTAATGAGATCATCCACACTTCAGCAGCGGGTCAGCAGCAGATTCTATCTGGGTCAGCTGATACGTTCCAGAATTCCCTCCTCGTTGTTTTTTATCTATGAACAGTAAAATGTCTAAAAATCATTCATCAAACAACTCCTCAGCAACCAGCAGGACGCCATGATGGAGCCATGTGAGCAGCAGTCACATGACCAGAGGTGGAGGAAGGACTGAAGCTGGTACTTAAGTAAAAGTACAAATACCAGCAGAATATATACTCAGTAAAAGTAGAAGTGCTGCATCAACAATCCTCCTGAAGTAAAAGTCTTAAGTACTTTTAAATGTACTTAAAGTATTCAACGTAAAAGTACTCACACTGAATATATATGATTGATTTCCAAAGGATGTGAACAGGTTAAATAATCAAAGTAAAATGGAGCATGTGTAGTTAATGTCCATGTTGAGTCCAGAAGCAGCTGTGGACAGGTCTGTGTGTCATGAGGCAGGCTGTGGACAGGTCTGTGTGTCCTGAGGCAGGCTGTGGGCATCAAGTGAACAGAGAGGCTGCTGATAACAAACAGGCATTCAGCATGTTTACTGTGTCAGTGTTCCTGCTGTAGATTCATGTGATGATTCATGTTCATCATTCATGGATGGACCTGTGTTAGCAGACAGCAGCTAACTAGTTAGCTCACTGAGCCAGAGCACCGGCATCATGACTGAGGCTCCTTATAGAAACACAGCTGCAGCGTGACACCACCTCCATGCAGAGTCTGACCTCACATCGGTCCAGCACAGCTGTCTGAACAAAGCTGTATTCAGACATGTACTTGGAACTACAGACACTGTAGAAAAGTACAGGTAACAGCTGCAGCATGTAGTGGAGTAACAGTATAAAGTATGCACTATTATTGTTACTGAAGTAAAGTATAAATACAAAAATGTACTTAAGTACAGTAACGAAGTACAAATACTTAGTTACATTCCTCCACTGCACATGACCAACATCAGAGTCTCTGTCTGACCTGCAGCTGCCTCCTCCTCCTCCTCCTCTCCCTGACGTCTGATGATGTGTTTCTGTTACGTCGTCTCTCGGCTCTTTTAACCCATTTTAAATGTTAACAAACTGTGTGTGTGTCTGTGTGTGTGTGTGTGTGTGTGCGTCATGCCTGGACTGTGGTAAACACACAGCTCTCCTGTGCTGTGACACACATGCTTCCACCTGTTTCTGCTTTTAGCTGCACAGCTTTGTTCCAAGCAGCAGCAGCAATTATCAGGAGGTTAATGACGCAGGCGCTGCTCCGTTTAAATACGGGGGGAGAGAATGTCACCTGTTCAGGAGAAATGAACGCTTCGCCTCAGGCCCTGTTTATCAGAGGTGACGGATTAAAACACTTTATCTGCATCCTTGAGTCACTCGCCGTGAATATGGGACGGAAAACACAACACTGAGCTGAGGGCCGAAGGCAGCACGACACAAAGAGCTGACAAATACCACAGAGCTCTTCATCTCTGACTCCACACAGAGACACACACAGAGACACACACAGAGACACACACAGACACACAGAGACACACACAGACACACAGAGACACACACAGTGACACAGAGACACACACAGAGACACACAGAGACACACAGAGACACAGAGACACACAGAGACACACACAGAGACACACAGAGACACACACACACACACAGACACACACACAGACACACACACAGAGAGACACAGACACACACAGAGAGACACACAGAGACACAGACACACAGAGACACACACAGACACACAGAGACACACACAGAGACACACACAGAGACACACAGAGACACAGAGACACACACACACACACAGACACACACACAGACACACACACAGACACACACAGACACACACACACAGACACACAGAGACACACACAGAGACACACAGAGACACACACACAGACACACACACAGACACACACAGACACACACACACAGACACACAGAGACACACACACACACACACAGACAGACACACACACACAGACACACACAGAGACACACACAGAGACACACACAGAGACACACAGAGACACACAGAGACACACACAGAGACACACACAGACACACAGAGACACACACACAGACACACACAGACACACAGAGACACACACAGAGACACACACAGACACACACACACACAGAGACACACACAGAGACACACACAGAGACACACAGAGACACACACAGAGACACACACAGAGACACACACAGAGACACACACAGAGACACACACAGACACACAGAGACACACACACAGAGACACACACACAGAGACACACACAGACACACAGAGACACACAGAGACACACACACAGACACACACACACACAGACACATCCTTACCGGCCGTTACTATCAGCTGATCATCACAGGTGATAATTCACTGCAGTGAGCGCCTCCCTCTGTTCATTGATTTTAAAATGAGACCACTGGAATCAAAGTGATCTGAACCGTGTCCATGGTAACACCATTAATAACAGACAGCTGTCGCGTGTTGTTTTTGATTTGTGAGCGGATGTCAGTGGTTTCAGATAGATTGTCCAAATGAAGCAGGTGAAGCTGCAGATATTGATCTGATGCTTAAAGACATTCTTCTCGTCCAAGAATGTCATTTACTCAACTAAAGTATGGATTATCTGCATAAAGAGCTAGTGTGAGGTTAAGTCTTGTTTTCTGTGACTGCAGGTGTGACCCGATCACTGGACCGGAGCTGGACTCTGAGGTAAGATGTCCTCTCTGGTATTCGGACACATCAGACCTGCTGTAGTTAGACGTCTGCTGGGCGTCGGTATGAATATCCCAAACTCTGGGCCGGTCGAGCATCTCTGTGTGAAGGTACGTTGTTTCCAGAACAAGCCGTTTTGTCTTGTTTCAGTCGTGTGGGGACATGCTGCCGCTGTCAGCGTCCCTCGGGGCTCCAGGTGTTTGTCGCTCTGCAGTAAATCAGCTCTCGTTATGAAGCAGCTTTGGTGCTGAAGCTGCCTGTGAAAGTGAACAGCTGATGTGCTCCTCAGCCGCGCAGCCTCCTATAAATTAAATACTGTATGTTCTGAGAGATAATGGTTTATTGGCACAGACTGCAGCAGCAGCTGTTTATCTTCCATCAAAGCCTCAGCAGCTCACAGTAAGACGCTCACAGCGGCGGCGGCGCTGGATGTAAACACACTTTGTGTGAAACTTTGTGCAACGTGTGATGAACATGTAGATGTCACAGACAGGACTTTCTCCGGGATGCTCGGCAGTCAGTGTGCCCTCAGTGCTGTCTGCCAGGCACACATCTGTGTGTGTGTGTGTGTAGGGGTGTTTAGTCACAGCTGAAACTTTGTTCATAAGCCAAAAGAAAACATGTACTTTCTCACATCAGATACTCAGTGTGTGGAGGGGATGGGGTTAAACACATTCAAACTCACTTTAAACAGCTTGTTATTGGCTGCTGCTGCTGCTGCTGCTGCTGCTGCTACTGCTACTGCTGCTGCTCCTGCTGCTGCTGCTCCTGCTCCTGCTCCTGCTCCTCCTGCTCCTGCTGCTGCTGCTGCTGCTGCTGCTGCTGCTCCTGCTCCTGCTCCTGCTCCTGCTCCTGCTCCTGCTGCTGCTCCTGCTGCTCCTGCTCCTGCTCCTCCTGCTCCTGCTGCTGCTGCTGCTGCTGCTGCTGCTGCTCCTGCTCCTGCTCCTGCTCCTGCTCCTGCTCCTGCTCCTGCTCCTGCTCCTGCTCCTGCTGCTGCTGCTGCTGCTCCTGCTCCTGCTCCTGCTGCTGCTGCTGCTCCTGCTCCTGCTCCTGCTCCTGCTGCTGCTGCTGCTCCTGCTGCTGCTGCTCCTGCTCCTGCTCCTGCTCCTGCTGCTGCTGCTGCTCCTGCTGCTGCTGCTCCTGCTCCTGCTCCTGCTGCTGCTGCTGCTGCTGCTGCTGCTCCTCCCCTGGATGATGTGAATCTTTGTATTAATGGCACACACAATATTAATAAACATTACGCTGCAGCCTGCTGAACCAAACCCAGCTGAGCTGCAGCGATTACACGCCGGCACCTGGGGACCCGAGAGGAGACAAATTAAAAGTTTCGGCCTCATTACCAGTAAATAAAATGTTTGCACTGTGCAGATTCATCAGGCGAGGTCCCGCAGGAAGCAGCCTGCTCACACAGAGGAGCTCCTCTCACTGGGGAAATACATCGCTGGACCCAAGAATCCCAAAGTATTAGCCGTTTTAAACCAGAGATGAGAGTTTGAAGAGTCGGACCAAGACTCTTTATTACACCTGCAGGATGGAAAACAAAGAATCATTCAGCTTTTATTAGAAGAATAAAATGTGTCTTTATTTTAAAGACAATCAGAGAAAAGCACAAATCTTAATATGTGAAAATAACAGCAGGGACCACATCACTGTGAGTCCACATCATTCGTCCAAAAGTTCTGAATAAATGGACAAAATATCTGAATATAAAATATAGTTCATATCATCCTGAAGAGACACAGAGGATGAGCATGAAGCAGTAATAAATTAAGAGATAATGAATGAATAAAAGACCTGATCCAGTGTTGAGCCCGAACACTGAGGTCTGATGCATCAGCTGCAGAAACAAACACCGTGTTTTCGTAAGTCGCACTTTCTTCCATCCTCTGTCTGGTGATGCCACCACAGACTTATATATGAAAATATATCATTTCTATTCTCTGATTGGTCGATAGGTCTAATTCCAGACAGTAGCTGCCTTTGACTCATTCAATGTGTGGTTTATCTGAGTTTCTGTGCGTGGAGCTGATCATGTCTCCGTGTGAGGACTTGGTGAAATGTGTGTCTCAGTCTGAGACTTGATCCCTGCAGCCACCACTTCAAGAGGCAACGTAACACGGAAAACGTGGACGTCTACGGGGAGCTCGGCTCCGTTGTGGATGTTTGGCTGGTGCGACTAATAGTCCGGAAAATACGGTACTGAATGTTGGTCATGTGACTGCTGCTCTGTCGGGCTTCCTGCTCGTTGCTGAGTGTGGTGTTGTTGTGTTGTCTTCGTTAGTTGTAGCAGGATCTTGTTTGTGCGCTCTTGCAGGATTTGTTGACACGTTTGAAGCGCTGATCAAAGTCCCGTGTCTGGAGATGCTTCCTGTTTCCACGGCGTCTGGCTGCGGCGAACCTGCTGCATTCACTGACGTCAGCCATTTTGCCGGTGGTTTGGCGGCAGCAGTGTTGCTGGTTAAAAGTGAAGAGATTATTTCTTGTTGCAGTGTTTTGTGGGGCTGTTTGCAGCTGGAAGCAGCTCACAGCTCTCACTCCTCCATCGCTGTGCAGCTCTCCTTGCTGCTCATCAGCAGATAATCCTGCCCTCTGCCTCTGACTAACAACATCTGCTTTCAACTGAGCGCCACCGGGGCCGGCGGGAACACGGGCGATGCAGCGTGCACGTCACGGCGTGTTTGAGCCTCACTGCTTATGTCACTGCCAAACACCCAACATGAAAGTGTTGCTGTGTGTTCTCAGACTGAAGCCGGATGATGCATCCACCCCGCTCCCCTCTGTCACTCAGACTGGAGGAAGAGCTGGTTTGAGTTTGGTGGTCAGAGCCATGGGTAGGGATGCAGGAGGCTTCAGAGGGGACGTCCACGCAGGAGTCCAGGGGTCCCCCTTGACGCTGGAAGCCTTTCTGTTATCGTGCTGGAAACAGAGAAGCCTGCAGGGGGCCGACAGTAGGAGGGGTTTCCTGCACAGAGCTGCCTCTGCAGTGTGTGTGGCCGGGGTGGGGTGTCCATGATGAGCAGCACTTCTGAGTCTTCAGTAGGTTCTGGATTTAAAGATGCTAAATGGAGCCGCCATGTTGGGTTTCAGCAGTCTGCACACAGCCAGCGTCTCTCATGAATACCCTGCCCTGACAGAGGTCCGTGTAATAACTCCACCCATCCATTCCCTAACCTGCTGCATCCATCAGGGCCGTGGGAGCAGCAGGTGGAGTGCAGACACCTCCACCTCTTCCTGGTGGATCTTCCTGCTGCTCCAGGCCAGCAGGGAGATGTGATCCCTTCACGGGTCCTGTGTGGCCCACATGGTCTCCTCTGAGGGCAGCGAGGCCCCTGGGTGGGGCATCCTATCCAGATGACTGAACCACCTCCCCTGACTCCCCTTTGAGACCCCTTCAGCCTCTGGGTGAACCTGCCCCATGGCTCCATGCCTGTTTTGGGGGTTCCTCTCTGGTTCCTGGGTTTTAACCCTGCAGCCTGTTGTCTTTGTGGTGCAGACACACAGCACAGAGGAAGGTGTCTCTGTGTTTGGTCTCCGTCCTGCTCTGACCTGCTGACCCTGGCCCCGGCTGTGTGCTGTGTGCATGCTGCTGTGGTTGTTGCTGCAGTAATACAGAGCAGCGAGGACAGCTCATCTACAGCTGCTCGGACATAAACAGCTTGTGTCTGTCTGCCCTTGGAAACCCATTAAATCCTCCCAGAAACACAGGCAGCCTTTCTTCCTCTCATACAGTATGCAGCCGCTCAATTCCACTGCAGAGCCTCTCATTTGTTTTTTTGTTTTTTCCCGTTCTGTGAGTGTGTGAGAGAGAGATTGACCTGAGCCTGACTCTTATCTCAGATTGATCAGTTAGACAATAACCCAGCCCGGGCGCCTGTTGGCGGTAATAACGCGGCTTTTAGCTTTCTCTCTCTCTCCTGCCGTATCTGGGCCTCGCTCTCCCACTCCGTCCTCCTGCTCTCTGCCTCCTCTCTACTTATTCCTGACAGTTGGACAGGTCTGTAAGATGCCAGAGCATTTCACACAATGATACCCATTTAGAGCGAGGAGTGCTCATAATGACTTCAAATCGTCTGTAATGGCTCATAATAGGCACTTCTATCCTCCTGCAGGCATGTCAGATCTGCACTGTACTTCCTCTTAAGCCCAATAACTGTGTGTGTGTCTGTGTGTGTGTGTGTGTGTCTGTGTGTGTGTGTCTGTGTGTGTGTGTTCACATGATGTCTGCACACATAGAACAGTACATGCTGTAAATTCATTGATTGGACATTAAGTGATGGAGGAATGATGCTTTTGTGTGTGTGTACATGAGTGGCTGCTCCACCCAGCATCCACCCATCCTTCTGATGGTCCTGAACTCCACCTTTGTCGTGGCTCCTGTAGCATCAGCTGCGGTGTTAGCACGTCAGATCGTTCTCAGCTTCGTCTTGTGTTTAATGATCTTTTTTATTTCTAATCCAATAAAACTTTATTTAAAGGCTCGTCCATCAGCAGCGCCCGTCTCTTCCTCTGGCAGCTGCTCTAGCTTTAATCTGCTTTTCATTGTCTGCCAGTAACCCTCCTCCCTCCTCCCTCTGAGCTGCTGTCATTAGCCCTGTGTTTTACCCGTTTACCATTACGTGTGTGTGTGTGTGTGTGTGTGTGTGTGTGTGTGTGTGTGTGTGTGTGTGTGCAGCTCAGTCTGTGCTGCTGGAACGAGCTGTGAGTGTGCGTCTAACAGACGGCCGAGCTTCATCAAACACATGTTCTCCTGCTGAACAGAACTCCCGTCCTGCGAGGTTACATGTTCGTTCTGATCCACCCTCATGTCTGTGCAGTAAACACCGAGCTGCAGCCAAACGTCTGTTAGCTTAGCTTAGCATAAAGACTCTTAACAGCTTGTGTCGGACAAAACCAGCCTCGCATTGTTGCAGGAAGCTGCAGCTCAGACAGAGACTCTGAGTGTTGGTCATGTGACTGCTGCTCACAGTGACTCCATCATGGCGTCCTGCTGGCTGCTGAGGAGGGCGGGACTTTAGTTTTTACTGATCCTCATGGTTCTGCTGCATGTCCTCAGAAGGAGACCATGAATCTGACTGAGATGAGTGTTTTCTGGTGCGGGCCTTTGTTGTGAACAGGAGCGATCAGCTAACAGGTGACATCAGGAAGAAGAAAAGCAGGTTGAAAAGACGACATGTTGAGAGAGAGGAAGATTGAGGAGGTGTGATGAGCTACTGGCTTAGATCACCGTGGTGTGTGTGTGTGTGTGTGTGATTTTGTTCATTTCCTCTCTTCTCTATGAGCTCATGCCAAAATAAGCTCATTACCATCACAGGAGCCAAGGCTGGAATTCAGAAATTCATTAGCTCAACGATTTGCATAGACTCACTTTCCTCTGTGTGTGTCCGTGTGTGTGTGTCTTGTGTGTGTGTGTGTTTGGCTCGACTGGCTGCAGGCACTCAAACCCACTCCTACCTGCTCCTCTGTCATGGTTTCTCTTCCCTCTTGTGTGGCTGAATTAAAATGTTCCCCCTCACTCTGCTGAAGGTTTGAGCCTCAGTGCGATTCATGTTCAAAGAGCTCCAGCCTGAGAAGCAGAGACTGACAATTACTGCAACAAAGGCATGACCGACAGGGAGAGAAGCTTTAATTGAGTTAAAATTGAGTTTCTGAATAGATCATTGTGTTCATTTTAGAATAAATATAGTTCTTTTTTAGCAGGGTGCACTCCAGCTCAGGAGAGGGGAGATATGAAATCTTTCTCATGCCCCTTTTTTCTTCCTGCTCTTTCATTTCTCTTCTGGCGCCGTATTCATTTTCCGTCCCGTGCTTATCTGTGATAATGCCGTGATCTATGCCGCGCCTGAGGTACAATATCAAAGACTGAGCCGAGGGAGGCCTGCAGAGCGATACGTCCTGCGTTACACAGAGCAGGGGTTTGTTTCTACCACTCCATCAATAAATGTTTGGAGACGGAGTTTATTTTCTGCTGCAGGAGGCTTGGCCCCGCGCTCACTCTCTGTCCAGCCCGATAAACCCTCTCAGCTCGGTGCCGTTTAGGATTCACCAGACTGCCGTGTTTGGGGTTGGAGTCGGGCCGGATGAACTCTGCAGCTCTCTGTGAGAGTTTCCCCGCCGGCTCCTGTCCACATGGAAGGCTGCTCATTTAGTTTAGCATGTTAGCATGCTAACTGTACATGTGTCATGCCTCCGTGAGGCCGTCGTCTTCATGGTCAGAGAGGCCATTTTTTCTGAGGTCATGTGATGATTATTCTGCTTTGTTGCTGCAAAGTGTTGTTTACCATCGAGGTGGTTACTGTCTACTGGAGCGGTCTGTGATATATATATACACACTATCTTGGATCAATGTGGAGGTGAACGCTCGGTCAGACCAGCTGATGTGAGGGTTTAGTGCACCTATACATGGTGTTTCAGTATGGGTGCCCGGGGCGGCCAAAAAAGGTGAAGTCAGGCTCAGATTGCAGGAAATATTTATCAGCTTTCATAAAATACAAAAAGAAACTTTGTAGGGAAATATGTTGTATTTTAAAGTTCTATTATTTCTAAAAACCTCATTTGTAAGGACCTTGTTTCATGCGGTATTTATTTACGTTCCTAATATGAAATGAGGGGGCGGGGCTTCGTTCAGCTGTTAAAGCCATCTGGTTGTGGAAGTGTGACAGCAGCTTCAGCTAACCAGCAGTCTGCAGTCAAACTGGGTCTTGGTCTTGGTTTTCTTGACATGACAACAGATGAACGCCTCTCTTAGTGAAGATCTACCTCCAGGAGAGAACGTTACTGACTGACCTGCACAGAGACCGGAGTGGACTAAAGACCAGGGTCCATGCAGGAGACCATCAGACCATCGGGAGAGCTCCACCAAAGAAGAATGGACTAGGACTCCATAGACGACTCAGACTTGTTGAAAACCACTCTGAGTGACACAGTGCAGCTGTTTCGTCTGTATCCCAGTCTCAATGCTAAGCTGGGCTAATCATGTCCCGGAACAATTTCAACCCATGACCTCTGTCACATTGACACCGACATGGAGATGTGAGTGAGTGTGTGAGTCCAGCACCTCCAGTAAATGTGTTTGGCTGCAGATTAAACTCCACACTGTCCTCTGAATGTCCTTGAACGTCTCAGTCCCGCTCAGTTTGGAGTCTGCTGTGAGCTTCAGACGACACATCTGTAAATCCTGTTCACAGCAGTGAGATTCTGACCAGAAAAAAAGAAGCAGAAACCTCCAGGAAAAAACAAGGAAGAGCTGGTGCGACGGAGACAAGTGACAGCAGCGTCAGCAAATGATCAGCAGAGCGGAGGTTCACGCAGCTTGTGGTGATTTAAAGAAATGAAAGTAAAAGACTGATTACAAATGACCAGAGGTCTCCAGGTGAAGGGAGTCGTGTGCTAATACAGCATGAGTTCACCAAACTCCTGCTTAATCCCAATACGGGCAAAGAGGTGAAGCCCAAAGGGGGCCTACTGTGGGTGGAGGTTGCCTCTGCTCTCCGTCTTGAGCCCAGAGGTCGCTGCATGGGTGGGACTCTACGGTGGTGGCTGAGAAAATGGTGGCGATGTTTGTGTGCACGTGTTTAATGTGGAGGTTTTTTTTTTAGCTCGTTATCATTAGATAAGAGTTGACTGCCTTCACCCTCAGCTCCCACGTGTTGGTTTATAATGGAGCTGAGTCACAGCCAGAGGACACATCAACCATTAAAAGAGTATCATTATTATTATATTACCTCTTTATTCTCCCATTTGTCTTCCATTAGTAACTTTGATTTCAGAGCAGATGATGACCTGCGGAGCGGCGTGCCTTTTTTAAAGTTTCTTCTCCACTCAGACTCAGCATAGATGTTCTCCTGTACTCAGCTGACTGTAGGAGTCACATAAACCGTCTCCCTCCTCCTGTAAATCAAAGAACATAACCGTCCTTTAATGAATATTCAGGTCCCATTTTCCTGCCAGCAGGGTCCAGCTCACATGCAGACGTAGGTTTGAAGAACTGACAGTCAGTTCTGCTGGTTTAGGAGCTGAAGATAGATGCATCATCATCATCATCATCATCATCATCCGTCTCTGCAGCATTAGCTCTTATTTCACAGGCACACAAAGAGCCATCAAGGACATCAGATACTGCTGCAATTTGTAAGAAACAGGAATCTTTTCTTTTTATATTTGACTGTCGCCCTCAGTGACTGATATCATGTGTGCAGCAAACCTGAAGTGAACAGGAAGTGATCTGTGTGACTGCAGGTTTAACAGGTGTGTGAGGATGAGCCGGCCCCTGGCTCCGCCTGCCCCTCCCTGTCTCACCTGTGCTCGTCCTCATTGGCTGCATGCTGACGTCTGTTCAGCCTTTGGTCTCCAGCCCCGCTCAGTCAGACCGGATTCTGCATCTAATCACTTTCACCCTCCTGACCTGGTTCTGTCTGTCGCCCTCTCAAAGCCTCTCATTGCCAGATAGTGCTCTGTGTGTGTGTGTGTGTGTGTGCCTTCAGTGTGTGTGTGTGTGTGTGTGTGTGTGTGTGTGTGTGTGTGTGTGTGTGTGTGTTGTGTGTGTGTGCCTTCAGTGTGTGTGTGTGTGTGCCTTCAGTGTGTGTGTGTGTGTGTGTGTGTGTGTGTGCGCGCCTTCAGTGTGCGTGTGTGCGCCTTCAGTGTGTGTGTGTGTGTGTGTGTGTGTGTGCCTTCAGTGTGTGTGTGTGTGTGTGCCTTCAGTGTGTGTGTGTGTGTGTGTGTGTGTGTCCTCAGTGTGTGTGTGTGTGTGTGGGTGTGTGTGTCCTCAGTGTGTGTTGTGTGTGGGTGTGTGTGTGTGTGTGTGTGTGTGTGTGTGTGTGTGTGTCCTCAGTGTGTGTGTGTGTGTGTGTGTCCTCAGTGTGTGTGTGTGTGTGTGTGTGTCCTCAGTGTGTGTGTGTGTGTGTCCTCAGTGTGTGTGTGTGTGTGTGTGTGTGTGTGTGTGTGTGTCCTCAGTGTGTGTGTGTGTGTGCCTTCAGTGTGTGTGTGTGTGTGTGTGTGTGCCTTCAGTGTGTGTGTGTGTGTGTGTGTGTGTGCCTTCAGTGTGTGTGTGTGTGTGTGCCTTCAGTGTGTGTGTGTGTGTGTCCTCAGTGTGTGTGTGTGTGTGTCCTCAGTGTGTGTGTGTGTGTGTGCCTTCAGTGTGTGTGTGTGTGCCTTCAGTGTGTGTGTGTGTGCCTTCAGTGTGTGTGTGTGTGTGTCCTCAGTGTGTGTGTGTGTGTGTGTGTGCCTTCAGTGTGTGTGTGTGTGTCATTGAGAAGTAAAGTTTAAAATAAAGGTGATGTGTTTCAAAGTGACTCCTGACTAATGAAGCGCTGTTTTCTAAAACCTGTGTGAAGGACACATTCCTTCACACACTGTGCTAACACACAACACACAAGTGATAAACACACAAAGATGACAGGCTGCAGCGTTCCTCAGACACACACCTACAAACACGAAGCATCCTGTTTTCAGAAGAAAGAGTCATTACCTGTTAAAGTCTGCTTCACACAGACAGACGTGGAATGTGTCCAACTGAGGCTGGAACAGATGGAAACAAATCCCGAGGAAAGCAGCGCTTCCGTCTGCCATTAGTTTTTATATATATACATTATTTTGTAGAAAATGTTTTCCACAGGTGTGAAATTGTTCCCGGGGCTTTTATCGAGCGCGCCGCGGGAGTTAATCTAAATCTCGGCTCTGACAGGATGCAATCATATTGCGGTGCTGCAGCTGAAATGACTGGCTGGGATGGAGCGGGCGGTGCTGCAGTCACAGGCGCAGCAGTGGTGGACTGCTAATGAGCCGCGTTACCCAAACACTGAACTCCCACTGCTGCTGAGGTAATTACAGTGTTTTTGTAACCCTGAGATAAACAGAGGGGAGATTAGCCCGTCCTTCATGTGAATGAACATCCTTGACTGTGGATGTACAACATGTGGATGTTTGTGTTTGTCTGACACACACAGTCGTACTGTACACATCACAGCTGACAACCCAGTCTTGTAGTTCTGTAGTCCATCATCTCAGCTCATAGAACCTCCCTGTGCTCCTGCAGAACCCAGCCGGCGAACCACTGCTCCCCTTAATCAGCTGATTCTCATCAACAGCTCCTACAAACACCACTCTAACAGCTCTTAGAACTTTTTAAACTTTTCAGACCTATGGGAGGAGCCAGCTGATTGGGTGGAAGCTCTTTCTTGGTCCGTCCTCTGGATTTATCAACAGTGTATCTGTGGACGCTCTCATTCATCCAGGTCATAGTCATTTCCAAGAGTTTAAATCGAGGCAGCTGGACTCAAGGATTGTTTTTTGAAGACCTTTCTCCACTCCCCCAAGTGGCTTCTTCAGTTCTGCTGCTGTTCTGGATGGTATGGGCCGGGCCATCGACCAGTCCTGCACAGGGATCTAGCACAGTTTCTGGTTGTTAACTGACCATTAACCAACAACAGGGATCTTGGTCATGTAAGTTCCTGCAAGATCCACCCACAGAGGTCCTGAACACATGAAACTCAGATTCCTCAAAAAAACAATCCTTGAGTCCAGCTGCTTCGATTTAAACTCTTGGAAAAGATTTGTCAACAGAACTTGAGAACCTGTGGCCCCTCCCTGTAGGGCACTAGAAGCTGCTGTGGGGCCCATTTTAAATGACTTAGAATCACCTTTATGACATACCCACAGTATGTAACACTCCTAGAACCAACTCAATGTAGTCGACTGGTAGACACTCCTCCAAGCAGCTCCAAGTCTTCAGTCCTAGCGGCTTCATCAGTTTGACTGATGAAGCCCATGTTCGGTAGAGTTTTCTGGACTCTGCTTGGAAGCTGCTTGGAGGAGCAGCTTCAACCTTCTGAATCAAAATGACGTGGATGACTGAGAATCTTCATCGACATCTGTAACTAAAGACCCTGAACATGCATCAGCCACAAATCTCAAACAAACAAATAATAGAGACCACCTTCTGGACCAGTGGAACCTCCCTGCAGACTACAGAAGGCTTCAGTACCTCCTGATCTCTACAAGGTCATAAACCAATTACTAAGGCTCACGTTAGCTCCTAGGAGCCTGTAGAAGCTGCTGTAGAACCTCTGTGATGTTGTTCGGCCTGTGTCTGATGGGAGGCATCACGCTCCATCCTGATCCACCAGGAGATGACGCCATTTTAAATCTGTAATTCAGTTCTAAAAAGACCACATCATGTTAAGGCTGAAGTGGAGTCTTGTGTGTAACAGTTCATGTATTCACCCGTCATGTTGTATCTATTGAACCGCTGCATTCAGGGCAGCTGAAAACACTTAATGATCACTTGTAGATTAGAGATGAACATCCGCACAGCTGCCTTATTGATGAGATTTCTGATAATAGGTGGAGGTAATGATTCCTTCCTTCCATGTAAAACGGAGGCGGCTCCGATCAATATCACATCTTTTAAATCATCTTCAGACGGCGGAGTCCACTTCCTGCTCCGCGCGGCTCGCCGGCGGCTGCAGATGAGGATCTAATAAAAGTCAGCAGAGGAAGTGGCTGCACGCCTGTGGAACACAGAGGTTAAATGGAAGGAATTGGCTGTAGATTGAAGTGATTTGTGTGTTTTAGCCTGCAGTTCCACCGCTACTGCCGCAATAATTGAATTACTTCAAAAATCAGACCAGACTGAAGCAATTCCCACTCAACACACACACTCCACACACTCCACACACACCCCACACACACACTCCACACACACCCCACACACACACCCTCAACAGGCGTTCCTTGGGAGATGCGTCTCTGCCTTCATCTCTTTCATGAGCACCAGGCTTCAGAGGATAAACGCAAGATCAAACACAGTGCCGCTTAAACCACAGCAATTACACTATCCACCTGAGGGAGGCAGCGGGGGAGGGAGGGGGAGGCAGGGAGGGAGGGGAGGACAGATAAAGAGGGAGTGTGTGAGAATAAGTGTAATGAGAACAGATTGCAGATCAGGAATTCAGAGCAGTGCTGAATTAAATGGGTTTTGGGAGAGAGGGATTGTTCAGGTAATGTGTTTTAATAAGATACGATTCGCTGGGGCCTGTGTGTGTGTGTGAGTGTGTGTGAGTGTGTGTGTGTGAGCTTTCTATAGTCACATGTACGTTCAGACAGAATCATCTGTGCATGCTCCGTCGTTCAAACAACAAGAGTTCATGAATAATGAATTAAACGCTGTAGAGGAAGCCTCCACACTCAGCTGGTGGTTCACATCACAATCAGAGCTGTAAGTGTTTGTTCAGGGTGTGTGTGTGTGTGTGTGTGTGAGACCCTGGGAAGCGTTAACACACAGCACAAGCAGCAGTATCTGTGGCTGGAAAATGAGTTGCCAAAAACTGCAGTTCCTCCAGTGTCCACTCGAAGGCAGGCTTCTAAAGTGGGTCAGTCCCCTTCAGAGGTGGAGCTGTCTCAGAGGTGGAGAGTTAGGGGGACTGCCAGCCTCAGGCCTCCACACCAAACTTTAAACCTGTGATGACATCACAGACTGTTCATCCATCTTTATAGACTCATGCCTGGAGCCAGCCTCCAGTGGCCATTTGTGGAACTGCAGCTTTGGTTTTAGTCTTTACAGGCAGTTGAAACGCACATTGTTGGCTGATGATAATTTAGTGACTGGATTTTTGTGGATCTCCTCAAATCCTTTCTGCTCTGATTTAAAGGACCATGTCACCACTTTGTACTGCAGATGTATTTCCTGTTTGGCTGATGACTGCCCGTCAGTGGAGCTTTGATGTTGTTGAGTTTCCTTAAAGCTTATCTGTTTTAAAACTACAATAAGAAAGTCACTGAGGGTATAAACCGCAGCATACATGTTGGTTACAGATTAAGTATATTTATGATATTCTTGCAGTAACTCTTCCAGCCTATAATAACAGCTTTTCCTGTCCTGACACCTGCCCTTAAACACACCACAGCCGTCTGCTTGAACATGATGACTCGTTTCCAGCCGAGTTCCTCCGATGAACTTTGAAGAAGTTTCACAGCTCGATGTTACAGCAGCGGTTGCTGCGTATGTCCCGGAGTATCTACAGTGACGGCGGGACATTCGGTGGTTAGTTTACTGCATGTGATGATTAGTTGAGCTGTATTGTTGCAGGTAAAAACATGAAGGTGCGTCAGTGAAGGCAGCTCAGTTATGGCTGTCACCGTGCTGACTAACATGAGCACGTCACTGATGGAATCTGTCAGGTTTTTCCTTCAGAGGTGACAAAACTCTGCGACAACACGTCTCTTCTTCTTCACCTCCACACATGAACACAACAGACACGTCTGCACAGACACTCAGAGCGCGGGGAGTCCATATTGATTGTGTCTCACTGAGCAGCGTTATCAAAGTGATGGCTGCCATTTCTCCCGGCTGACACCTGTGTCTCCTCTCCCTGTGTGTGTGTGTGCGTGCGCGCACAGTGTGTGGGAGAATGACATTCTGTACCTGACAGGGATGATTACAGGTTGGCAGGAATTTAAAGTCAGGGAAAGTGGAGAGAAAGAAAAAGGCTGAGGAGGAGGTGAAGCACGGATGGACTGATGGTGTCCACCAGCGTTAATCCCAAACAGGATCAGGACGCGGCCTGCACAATGTCAGCTGTCACAAACCGCTAAAAACTGTTTCCTACTGGCCATGAGGCGATAAAGAAGTGTGGGATGAGCCGCCAGCAGAGGCAGCGCTGACAGGAAGCATGGACGCTCTCCAGGTGAAATATTATTCACATCACTCGGTCAGTTTCCATCCAAGTTTGACAAAATCACTGCTCGCAGCAGAAACTCAGACCCAGCAACAAGGAATTCTATTTGCTGATTGGCCGATAGGTCGCTAATACCAGGCAGTAAGCTGCCTTTGACTCGTTTATAGGGACCTCTGTGCGGTGAGGTTCTCAGTGTGAGAAGTGTCATGTGTGGTGTGTGAGCTTGTGAACGTGTTGAAATGTGTGTGTCTCACACCCATCGCGTGGGACTTCAGAGCCCTGACGTCAGTCTGGTCTGGGAAAGCTGCAGCCGCTGTGAAGGTTCAGCAAGTCTGAGGGGGCTGCAGTCTGAAGAACTTCACAAACTACTGAGGGACCACAGTCCGTCCTCCACTTCAGGGACCTTCACATGAGCAGGTGTTCATGTACGTCCTCATTTACAGCGTGGTTACAGTAGGACGCCATGAGTCTATAGAGAAGCAGGGCTCTGTGTGTCTGTGTGTGTGTCTGTGTGTCTGTGTGTGTGTGTGTGTCTGTGTGTGTCTGTGTGTGTGTGTCTGTGTGTGTCTCTGTGTCTGTCTCTGTCTGTCTGTGTGTGTCTCTGTGTGTGTGTGTCTGTGTGTGTCTCTGTGTGTGTGTCTCTGTGTGTGTGGCTCCTCTTGTGTACCTGCATCAGAGACCTTCTGATGAGCTCCGGTCCTCCTGAGGCTGCGTCCTTCTGCCCGTGTGTTTGTGGCTGCAGGAGACGCAGAGAGACGTTGGACAGACGCTGCCTCAGAGGACAAAGACCATGATCAGGACCTTAGTTGTGTGAAATGTTTCCAGCTGTGTAGTCGTGCTGTCTTCAGTCAGATGAGGCCCACTGATAACTGAGGTTCAGGAAATTAATATTTGCAGCCTGTGGGTCCGCTGGGCTCAGGTGGCCGGTCTGTCTGTCACTGAATGTTAATGAGTTAACGGGTTTCACCTTCGTCACTCAGACTGAGGAGGATGAGGAGGATGAGGAGGATGAAGCAGCCGTCGTCTCTTGTCTTTGCTCTGTTCGGTGTTTGCTGAGGTGCAGGATAGCATCATGTGTGTGTTCAGGGCCGGCGTGTTCTCGGGGTGCTGGAACACTTTGCTCCTCGCGGTCCAGACTCGTTTTCAGGGTTGTTGACCTTCTTCTCAGCAGAGCTTTCATCCTGCGCGTCATGTTAGCGTGACCTGCACTCTGCCACCCCACACTCAAAACTGGAAACACTCAGTGCATTAAGTGGTCCAACAACTCCTCTTCCTCGTCCTCCTCCTCGCAGAGATTAACAGCTCCTGCCTCCATTCCTGAGCATCGACTAATCTCTGCTGCCGACAGCATGCTAAACGGCCTCAGCGGGGAGGTAATTGCTACCTTTCCTGCGCACGCCTCGCCACTCAGCGCTCTGTAACTTGTTGTTTTTGATTGCACTTGTGCATGCTAATTCAGTAATGTTTTTCTCAGCAGGCGCTGCATTCCTCCGAGCTGCAGTTTAGCTCGGTGCTTCCTCATCATTGTACTCCTGGCAGCAGTAATTGAATTGGTATAATTGGAAAGAAAGGGGAACAAAAACAAACCAAACATCATGTGTGGAAGTGGGTCAGAGATGTTTGTGCAGTGCTGCTGCTTGATGTGATTAACTCTTATGAGACGAAACATATTTAAGGTACTTTGTAATGAGGCAGGAACCAGGCCTGGATCTCACTAATGGCTGTTCTGGGATATAATGTATTCTCCATCATACACACAGCTCTGACTCTTCCTCTCTGAGCTCTGCGGTGCTGCTTCCTGCTCGCTGCTCGTGCTGAACAGGATTCCTCTAATTAGCTCACAAACGTTTGTTTATTCCAGTATCGGGGACATCACCTCCCTGTAACGGTGGCAGCTGAAACTAAAGCGCTCTGTTTGTCAGCGCTGCAGCCGGACATCTGTTCGAAGGAATAAACAGTTGTCACTTGGATCTGTTTCAGCAGGTGAGCCCATCAGAGCGCCTCTCTGGAGCTGCCAGATCTCTGCACCCAGCAGCAGCACGGTGTGGCTGCGAGGAGCATTCACCAGCTCTGCTCTAAACACACTGAAAGGTCATGAAGACCCTTCATTGACTGTGACTGATGGATAGTCCAGGACCAGAGGAACGTCTTCCTGCTCATTGACTCATGTGGACTCACTGACAGAACTTTGTAAACAGGTCTGTGACGTGTTCAGAGCGGGTTCAGATCCTGATGAAGGTCCGCTGCAGCCGGTCACGCTCACGGTACCAGCACACTGTGACCGTCGGTGTGTAGCATCTGTTTGCTGCTAATTCAGACACTGAAAACAGATCGCAGCGTAGACTGGTGAAATAATCAGCAGCACTCAGACTTTGTTGATATAGTCTTGATGTTTTTATTTGATGATCCAAAAGTCTGAAGCATGTAGCAGCTAGCATGTAGCTAGCATGTGTGTAGAGTTTTGTGAGTTCTTGTGAGCTCGTGCCTCTCACCTCTGCAGCGTCAGCACAGGAAACACCAGCAGCCTCACATGTGAGCAGAGCTGAGGTGGACTTCAAGCACTTCACTGAAGCACTGGCTGAAGCACTTCAAACATCTCATCTGAAGGACCTTCACTTTACATCAGTCCTTCATGAGTCCAGTCCGCCCCCCCCCCCTCAGACCTCCTTCTGTCCTCCTCCTCCTCCCCCTCTCAGGAATTAATTCACAGTCCGTCCAACTGTGTGGGCGCACATGCTAATGTGTGTGTGTGTGTGTGCACATGCTGGTATTCATTTTCTCGGCTGCTGGATCATCTCCTCCCTCCGTGGATTCAGCTCATGAACAGAAATAAACTGTTTGTGCTGCTGCTGCACAAAGACGAGGGATTCTCTGAATGACACCATATGAAATTCATTTGTCGAGTCTTCGGCGCCACAATAAGGTCACGTCTGCCACGCCACTCTCTCTCTCTCTGTCATTGTGTGGAAGCACGTGCACTCTGGGTGCACACGCTCCAGCAAATCTCAGCACTCAGCCAGCTTTATAAATATGTATTCAGAATACTAGCGGCTCTATTTGTCTGCCCTATATTCAATTTATGACTGAGAATAATCTGTGAACTATTAGGCAGAATGTAATCCTGCTCATTCTCTGCTTTACTGCGTCTGTTCACACACTCGTGATCGTTTATCGGCGCGGCACACACCTGCAGAGTGTACAGCAACACACCTGCAGAGTGTACAGCAGCAACACACCTGCAGAGTGTACAGCAACACACCTGCAGAGTGTACAGCAACACACCTGCAGAGTGTACAGCAGCAACACACCTGCAGAGTGTACAGCAGCAACACACCTGCAGAGTGTACAGCAACACACCTGCAGAGTGTACAGCAACACACCTGCAGAGTGTACAGCAGCAACACACCTGCAGAGTGTACAGCAACACACCTGCAGAGTGTACAGCAGCAACACACCTGCAGAGTGTACAGCAGCAACACACCTGCAGAGTGTACAGCAGCAACACACCTGCAGAGTGTACAGCAACACACCTGCAGAGTGTACAGCAACACACCTGCAGAGTGTACAGCAGCAACACACCTGCAGAGTGTACAGCAACACACCTGCAGAGTGTACAGCAGCAACACACCTGCAGAGTGTACAGCAGCAACACACCTGCAGAGTGTACAGCAACACACCTGCAGAGTGTACAGCAACAACACACCTGCAGAGTGTACAGCAACACACCTGCAGAGTGTACAGCAACACACCTGCAGAGTGTACGCAGCAGAACCCACCTGCAGAGTGTACAGCAGCAACACACCTGCAGAGTGTACAGCAGCAACACACCTGCAGAGTGTACAGCAACAACACACCTGCAGAGTGTACAGCAACAACACACCTGCAGAGTGTACAGCAACACACCTGCAGAGTGTACAGCAGCAACACACCTGCAGAGTGTACAGCAACACACCTGCAGAGTGTACAGCAACACACCTGCAGAGTGTACAGCAACAACACACCTGCAGAGTGTACAGCAGCAACACACCTGCAGAGTGTACAGCAACAACACACCTGCAGAGTGTACAGCAGCAACACACCTGCAGAGTGTACAGCAACACACCTGCAGAGTGTACAGCAGCAACACACCTGCAGAGTGTACAGCAACACACCTGCAGAGTGTACAGCAACACACCTGCAGAGTGTACAGCAGCAACACACAGGCTGCAGAAACAGGCTGGAAACATGCGCTCCTGTTCTCCCCCTCATTAACATCCACCGCCGGCAGATCAGACTTAAATCATGAAACACACAGAACGGAGCTTTTAACCCTAAACGGAGCTTCAGCTAGGAGCCAGGATGCATTTTAATTGGCCAGCAGTCCAGCGCAGAGCGACCCGACTCACAGCAGTCAGACAGAACTAAGTGTTCATGGCTTCAACTCTGAACCGTCGTCCTGTAAATTCTGCCTTTAATGACACAGCAGCTGAAACGTTGCAGTCATGTATGTTTGCTTATCTGAACCTCACTGCTGTTAAAGAGCGGCGTCACATGACATCACGGTTCTGCTTTTAGCCACAAGAGGGCGGTGTCAGGAGTATGTGTGTCTAGTGCTAATCGCATACATGTAGAGCTGTGTAAACAGACACAGCCATGGATCAGCCTCACTGGATCAATACACCCTTTAGAACCTGTGAAAGAACCAACAGAACCAGCTGTGTCTGTGTCTCCTACAGCGGCTGCATCCTTTGGAGGATTTGTGCAATGAATTCTGGGACATATTGGACTGTGGGGAAGCATTTTTTGCTACAGAAGGACACCTTTGAGGGAAGCTTTTTCAATCTCTTGAGGAACCAACAGAACCTTCTCAGTCACCCTACAACTCCATCAGTGGTCCCAGACCCTCCAACAGGACCTCCAAATCCTGGCCTGTGACCAGCAGAACCTTCTGAGCTTTATCTAGACTCCTACAACCAAACACACACACACTGAAACCTTCTGAGGTTCCCTTTAGAACCTCAAAACAGGACACAGAAACTGCTGTGAGAGAACGTTCTCAGTGAGACTCTCCACCCTGCTCTGCACCGCTCAGAATCAGAGCGGATAAAAAGTCCCTCCAGATTAAAATGAAACCAGAGGAACAGATCAACGCACGGCGCCGAGAGAGAGGGGCGCTCGGCGGACAGAGGATGAGTCATCTGCTGCTCAGTAATTGTCGGCTCGATTGGATGTTTCCTCCTTAAGAAAGATGGAGACGAAAGCTCAGAGCCTGATGATCACTGCACTGAACAGGAAGCGAGCTGATGTGTGACACATGATGCTGATGAAGCGACCCGCCCTCTGCAGGTGGGCCGGTCCAAATATGTGAAAATAGATGTCGGATCCATCTCATGCTGCTCCAGATGTGATCAGATGATAGAATCAGAATCCCTTTAATTATTAACTCTTTGTTTCAACGTGAAGACACGATGCTTGCTTGTGTGGCTACTTGTTGCTGTTTGTGCGCCTGATGTGATGTGAACACTCACTCGGCTGCAGCGAGGTGAGGAGGAGGTGGGAGAGGGTGAGGAGGAGGTGGGAGGAGGTGGGAGGAGGTGAGGAGGAGGTGGGAGAGGGTGAGGAGGAGGTGGGAGAGGAGTGAAGGGTCAAAGGGAGGAGAGACTTCCAACAAGATGATGAATGATCCCATCACAGTCCTGCACGTGTGTGTCTGTGTGTGTGTGTATCTGTCTTCATCTGTATCTGTCTCTGTGTGTATGTGTGTATTTGTGTGTCTGTGTGTGTTTGTGTGTGTCTGTGTATCTCTGTGTGTGTCTGTGTGTGTGTCTGTGTGTATCTGTGTATCTGTGTGTGTGTCTGTGTGTCTGTGTGTGTCTGTGTGTGTGTGTGTGTGTGTGTCTGTGTATCTCTGTGTGTGTCTGTGTGTGTGTGTGTGTCTGTGTGTGTCTGTGTCTGTGTGTGTGTCTGTGTATCTCTGTGTGTGTCTGTGTGTGTCTGTGTGTGTGTCTGTGTGTCTGTGTGTGTCTGTGTGTGTGTGTGTGTGTGTCTGTGTATCTCTGTGTGTGTCTGTGTGTGTCTGTGTGTGTGTCTGTGTGTGTGTGTGTGTCTGTGTATCTCTGTCTGTGTCTGTGTGTGTGTCTGTGTGTGTCTGTGTGTGTGTCTGTGTATCTCTGTGTGTGTCTGTGTGTGTCTGTGTGTCTGTGTGTGTGTGTGTGTATCTGTGTATCTGTGTGTGTGTCTGTGTGTGTGTCTGTGTGTGTGCAGTCTAATTCTCTGTAAGTCATGTTCCCTCTCTTCCGGCCCGGCTGAAACTCTCCCTCATGATCTTGTTGTGTTCACAGTGCGGTGAATTGCTTTTGTGCGTTGTGTTAACGTTGCTGACAAATGACAACATGTAAACAGTGTCTGGGTGAACGGCTCCCCTGGCAGCGGGATAATGGAGCAGAGATTTATTGAATGTTTTCACAGGACTCAGCTCGGGGCTGGCTGTCCTCTCTTCTGTCACGGTTGTTGTGTAAAAAGACAGTGTCGGTGTGTGTGTGTGTGTGTGTAGCCAGAGGTAGAGGACACGTCCTTTTGGAAGTGGCTGTGTCTCCGCTCACAGTGCGCCTGGCTCTGTGTGCGCTGTATTAATCTCACCCGGGGTGGCGGCTCACATGAAAGCGCTGGAAGCACTCGGGTCAGTGTGTGTTTGCACGGCCGTAAATCCCTCACTTTCAAACACACGTGTCGTCTGAGCATCGCAACTCAGCCGCACAACACACAGACTGCAGCCCGCTGCTCAGCCCGGGACACAATCAGCTGCTCGTGACTAACGCTGTTTTGAAATGGCGGCTGTGTCAGCGAAGCGTCTGTGTTCATCTGTTTAGACCTGACAGCTGGGAGGCAGCCAGATGTTTGGAACACACGCTGCAGCTGTGTGTGGTGACGCCTGGTGTCCACCCGCACAACACCAACAACACATTGTTGTTTTTTTTAGTGGACCTCAGTGACCCACATGGGTCCACTGTGGAGGAAACAAAGCAGGATTAAGAGCAGCCGCCGCTGTGATGGAGCGACGGCCACCACCCAAAACATCCATGAAGGCTCCGTCCCAGCATGCTTTGCGCTGATCCTGTCTGCTGTGATAGCTGTGTGTGAATGAAGAGTCTTTGTCCGCCTGTGTTTCCTCAGGTGTCTGCAGACTGCCGGCTCCTCACTTTGGACTGTTACAAATCGATCAGGGCTGGGAGTGCGGTCCGTGTGAGGAGCTGATTCCATTGGTCACAGCTGACGATGTTTCCCACAGCAACACAGACTCCACGCCTGCAGTTTACTGCTGCACCCCACTGAGGCGTTTAAGACACGTTTCAGGTGGTTCTTGTCAAAGTAAAGTCATTTATTTTATTTAGTTGGAGTGTGAGTGTGTGTGCAGGATTGGAGAGATGGACTAAAGATGCTGCCAGAGACTGAGCCTGAGCCTGAGGAGCTGTTCACCTTCCTGGAAGAATCGAGTTTATCTCTGCTGAAGGGGGCGCTGTTGAAGTAGAAGCTGAGCTGATGTAAACACAGCAGCCACCACGGCGAGCCTCACCGCACAGAGCTGCACGTCTGTCAGCACCGAACCAGCCGGGCCAGCTGGACGGAGGCGTCCAGAACTCTGTCTCTGAGCCTCGTCTCTGTGAGGACAAAGACGCAGCGGTCTCTGAACTCCCACCGCCGAGTCCGGATAGGAGACATTTATTCAGGGAGGAGACGTCAGAGCGCAGGACAGAGCCTCCTCTTCCTCACACGGAGCCTCCTCTTCCTCACACGGAGCCTCCTCACACGGAGCCTCCTCTTCCTCACACGGAGCCTCCTCACATGGAGCCTCCTCTTCCTCACACGGAGCCTCCACTTCCTCACACGGAGACATCAGGCAGGTGGAGGACTAGAAGCCTGGTCCCTGCAGCCACAGAGAGCACGGAGCTGATCCAGCAGACCCTCATGCAGGCTGCTGCTGGAGGCTGCTCCTGGTCTCTGGGTGGACTGAGGACTGAACAGTGCATTGACTCACTGGGTGGGTGGACTGATGTATGAGTCTCCCACCAGCTGACTTCAGTAAATGTCTCTGACACATAAAGGTCAGAGCTGGTAATTATTCATGTTCAGGTCTAAGGAGTCTGAGCTGCTTGTTGCTTCTGGTCAGAACACAGACTCTGTTACAGGATAAGATCCGTTCTGACAGTTTGGTGTTCTGGATTTAGTTCTGGGCTGTGGTCCAGTCCTTCTACCCCTCCTCTTCCTCACAAGTGCTGTGGTGTTTGGGGTTTAACAGCTGCAGCTCCGGGTCAGGGTCTGATCAGAGCCTGTAAATCCAGCGGCTCAGCAGCTCACTCTGTTTCCTCTCCCACCCTCTTATTCTCTGCTCTTCTTCACCTCTGTGTTTATCTGCAGCCTGCAGATTTGTCAGTGCTCCCTCCTCCTCCTCCTCTTCCTCCTCTCCCTCCTCCTCCTCCTCTTCCTCCTCCTCCTCCTCCTCCTCTTCCTCCTCCTCCTCTCTCTCCTCTCTCTCCTCCTCCTCCTCCTCCTCCTCCTCCTCCTCCTCCTCCTCTTCCTCCTCCTCCTCCTCCCTCAGGATTTACCTCTCTCCTCATTTCATCAGAGGAAAACCTCTCCTCTCTCTCTCCATGGTAACACTGGCTGTTTTCACCAGGTTGAATTTCATCACTGTATTTGTACATCTTAATAGACCCTGTGTGTCTGTGTGTGTCTGTGTGTGTGTCTGTGTGTGTGTCTGTGTGTGTCTGTGTGTGTCTCTGTGTGTGTCTCTGTGTGTGTGTCTGTGTGTGTGTCTGTGTGTGTGTCTGTGTGTGTCTGTCTGTGTGTCTGTGCGTGTCTGTCTGTGTGTCTCTGTGTGTGTCTGTGTGTGTGTCTGTGTGTCTCTGTGTGTGTCTGTGTGTGTGTCTGTGTGTCTCTGTGTGTGTGTGTCTGTGTGTGTGTCTGTGTGTCTCTGTGTGTGTGTGTCTGTGTGTCTGTGTGTGTGTGTCTGTGTGTGTGTCAGATGAAAACGATGTGTTCTTTTGAAGCTGAACTCTGTATCAGCTGAGAAACAGAGCTGGGAGCATGAGTGTGGAAACAAAGAGCTTTTATGGAGGAGACCCAGGTGGGCGAGGAGGAGGAGGAGGAGGAGGAGGAGGAGGAGGAGGAGGAGGAAGAGGAGAGAGAGGAAGAGGAGGAGGAGGAGGAGGAGGAGGAGGAGGAGGAGGAAGAGGAGGAGAAAGAGGAGGAGGAGGAGGAGGAGGAGGAGGAGAGAGAGGAGGAGGAGGAAGAGGAGGAGGAGGAGGAGGAGGAGAGAGAGGAGAGAGAGGAGGAGGAGGAGGAGGAGGAGAGAGAGGAGGAGGAGGAAGAGGAGGAGGAGGAGGAGGAGGAGGAGGCAGAAAGAGTCGAGAGGAAGAACTGTGAAGAAGAAATGACTCCTGCCGGATTTCAAAGAGCCTGAAGTGGGTTTTCAGGAACAGGATGATGATCTTCATCACACTGACACATCCAGGAGGAGCAGCTCAGACAGCGGGGGGGTATGAGGGACCGGTCCAGACTAAGCGCTCGTTTGAGTCCCTGCTGTCCACTGCAGAGCCTGTTACAGTCAAAAGAATCCTCTGAGCCGATTGGACGAACCATCTGTCAATCACCCAGCTAACCTCCATCAGATCAACAGGTCGCTGAGGATCGTTGACAGCTAGCTAGTAGCCGTTAGCATGTGTGCAGAGGATCGTTGTCCTCCTGAGGAACATATGAGCATACGAGAGTTTGACTGAAGCCGTCTGTGGATCAATGAGGTGACAGTAAAACCCGGGCCAACAGGAAGCTGAGTCTCCTGCCGCCGCCCTGCGCGGCGCGGCTCTGTTTAGCCCGCCGGCCGCTCTCTGTTTCAGTCTGATCTCTGAGCTCTGACGCTGCTCTGCATTTAGCAGCTTCTCCTCAGGTGATTCATAAATACTCCTTTCTGTCTGCAGCCAGCGCCTCCTCCCCTCCCTGCCATCCACTCCGCTCCAAATCAATACAGCTTAACCTTTACTTCCCTGTCTTTAACCTTTTCAACTTAGTGGTGCAGGTGTATAATGTGATTACTCACAGCTGGGCGCAGTGTGAAATGAAAGAGGAAAGTCTGATCTGTGTTATCTTGCAGGGGAGCAGGTGGAAGTGGAAGTAAGCATTTTACCGCTGCCGTTAAAAGTGCTTTTTCCCCCTTAAACATTCAAAGCTTTGAAGTTCTGTGAGGAAAACATAAATTAAAGGTGGAAGAGAGGAAGAAGGAATTCAGGACGGGGACATCAGTGCGGCGAGTTTCCTCTGCAGCGTCAAAGCTTTTCCACTGTCTGCCTGAGCAGCTCATACACAGCACCGTCAGGATGGCCTCGATATGTAGACTCCAGGAACACTGCTCACCTGTCAGTGGGCGGAGCCTCAGGCAGCGGTGGTCCATGGACCATCAGAAGTGGTCCAAGGAAGAAAAAGCAGCAGCAGGGTCATGGAGCTGCTGTGTCTCTGACCGGCAGAACACATGAAGAAGACCGGCCGATGTTCTGCTGGCTCTCTGCTTAGACACAGCGGTCCCTGAGGGCCTCTTTCAGCAGGATGATGGTTCAGGAACTAGTTCTAGGTGCAGGCTCCGCCTCCAGGTTCCCCAGCGTCTGTGTGATGAACAGGTCTGATCCATGGAGGCTCCACCTCACAGCCTGCAGGACCTGAAGGACCTGCTGCTGACGTCCAGCTCACCCTCAGAGGTCCGTGGGGTCTGAAGGGGGACCCAGGCAGTTCTTCTCTGCCTGCTCAGTGCATGGACCTGTGAGTCTTTCCGTCTGTGTGTGAACCCTGGTGGTGAATTGCTGTGAGCTGTGACTAAGCAGTGATATTAACCTGAGCGCGGCGGCAGTGCATTAAGCACTCAGACTGACTGAGGACCTGCTGACACTACAAAGTGACAACAGGAGCAATTTTCTC
Source organism: Parambassis ranga (assembly GCF_900634625.1). Lineage (NCBI taxonomy): Eukaryota > Metazoa > Chordata > Actinopteri > Ambassidae > Parambassis > Parambassis ranga. The sequence goes on from NC_041032.1 coordinate 16,639,535, forward strand.
TGTCACTTCCTGTTTGTTTTGCTTCCCTTTCTGAGTCCATCACTCTGCTTTGATTTCTCTGATGCTCCTCTGCAGCATAACACTCTGTCACCTTATCTGTCAGGAGGAAGATGTGCGTCTACACACAGACAGAGCACGCACAACGATTTTAGAGCATCACATCAGTGGAAGTGGAGCAGCGTGAGGAATCTGCAGCTGCTGCTCGGAGCTGTCAGAGTCACTCAGTCATGTTCCAGGCGCCGTGCAGCATCCATAACCCCGAGGAGCTGCACCTCCTCATGACTGCACCTCCTCATGACTGCACCTCCCCCTGGAGCCACTGAAGCTTTATCACACTGAATGAAGTCGCTGTCAGGAAAGTAACACAAAAAGTTGTGTCCTTGGTTCCGGTGTTGTTCCACCTTTCTGTTAGTCTGGCGGCAAAGCATGCATCAGGAGGAGGCTTTTGGTGGAGCGTGACGGAGGACAGGACCACTTCATGAGCTTCCTGCCTGTGACAGACTCTTAAAACGCTGCATAATTATCAGCTTGATCCTGCTCCTGTGACCGCCCACCCTCAGGCTCCACCTCTCTGCCTGTGTTTAGAGTCTAAGTGGCGGTTTAGGAGGATTAGTCCACCTAAACCTTTAAATAGACTCAACTTTTAAATTCTAGCATCAACTTCAGGTTGCTGGGCAACGAGAGCAGCACACCATGATAAACAGGAAGTTCCCCACAGACCGTGTGGTCTGAGGAGGACGCCATGCTGCAGACTGCAGGGAGGAGGAGCTGCTGTGATGTGATGCTCCTGCCACTTAGCTAACAATGCTAACAGTGCTGCAGATGAGACAGGTGTGCATGTACACTCTTTAAAATCCAATATGACGCTTGTATGATGAGCACACCTCCCAGCCTGGCTGTCCCTGCAGCAGCAGCATGTGTGAATGTTTATGTGCTGATGGTGAACCGTGTTTTTTCAAGCGTGGGAAAGCTCTGCTGATCTGGCCAATTATAACTCCACTACCAAAGGTCACCGTTTCATTACACACAACATAAAGCAACATAACAACACTGCCTCCTGACACACACACACACACAGAGGCCCGGAAAGGCAATTGAGTGCAGACAAATGTCAACAGAAACAGAACAATAGAAAATGTAATTTTACGCGTGTGAATCACAGGAAATGTCAAGCAGGTGTCGTCCTCTGAGGAACCTGTCGTGTTTGTTGCAGGTTCACATTTTTCACCCAAACCCCACGTGGCCCTGCGGCAACATGCTCATAAACAATGGCAACAACCAGCAGCCAGCTGCTCAGCTGCTTCCAGATATGAGCTGAAGAACAGTTGGTAAGGATGTGGAAAATGGCGGAGAAGCTTGTTGCAGAACACGTCTGTGAACGAAGCTAAAACATCCAGCTCCATGCTAACAGTGCGGCTGAAACACATCCAGCTGTTTGTGCTGTAGAAGAGGTCAGAGTGCTGATGCTGTAGTCATGTGACCATGCTGTAGCTGGTTTGTAGCATAGCATTAGCATTAGCATTTAGCTTCTGTGATCATATTCAGGCTTCAAACATCATAAGGTGGAGTTCATCACTGAAGATGATCCTGCTGAGCTACACCCGTGAGGATCAATAACTTTATTTATTAACTGCTCTAGTCCAAAAGACTACGGAGGAATCTGATTGGCTGTTTGTGGAGGGAACACAGGGGATGCTAACATCCTGATTGGACCACAGAAATGCATCCTCACTGCGTTAGCATCTTCATGTTGGATGTTTTCAGCTCAAAGCTGCATCACTGACAGCCGGCCGCCTCTGTGGACGTGGATGCTGTGAGGGAACGTACAGGAATGTTTGGTAAACACTGCTGGCTGTGTGTGTGTGTGTGTGTGTGTGTGTGTGTGTGTGTGTGTGTGTGCGCTCAGCTTTGTGAAAGAAAAAGGCTGCATGAACAGAATGTGTGTGTCGGCTGTTTGCGTATTAGTCCTGAGAGACTGCAGGTCAGAGGCAGCATTCATCTCTCAGCCATTTTTCTGCTGAGGCGTAACGTCTTTCTTTCCCACACACACACACACACACACACACACACATGCTGTCGGGCTTTGGCTTTGAAAAGCTCTTACACTCTGAAATCTGGTGTTGAACAGGAAGAGTGAGGATCTGGATGAATACATGGTATCATCCAGGAGGAGGAGGACAAAAACACTCAGCAGTGACCTTCTGTTGGCTTCAGACTAATAACAGCTCACAAACTGCTGGTTTGGCTTCATGCGGCTCCTGTTTCTGCTCCGCAGTTCATGTTCAGCTTGGCTTCAAACTTTTCCTCAGATAAATGAAGGGCTTTTATCTCAGCTGGTGGCAGCAGCCAGATGTTCCACCTCGTGGAGCCAAACAGGCCTGAAGAAAAAAAAACTCATTTTATTGATTATATTCAACCTCCTTCTCCAGGGACGGTTCAGCCGGGTGGATGCTGGGTGTAGGAGACTGACTTCACTACAGAGCTGCCCCGTCTGTGGATCCTTCATATATCCCAGGATGCATTGTGCTGGGGTGCGAGCATGTCAGATTCAGCAGATCGTGATAAACAGGAAGTCTTTCTAAGTCCAGACTGTCCCAGCCTGTTGTGTGACCTTTGAGGTCTATGAAGGACACACCAATGTGGGACATGTCCTCCACAGGACGAGCTCCTCTAAGGTGTCTGATGTGTCTCCATGTGGCATGCTAACTTGACTGTCTCTCAGCGGAGTCTCTCTGAGACCTCTCCGTGGAGGACGGACGTCCCTGCGGTGGAACCAATATTCAGCTTTGACGGTTATTTTCTGTGTTAACTTTCTGTTCAACTGGAAACAAAAGTTTTAAAGGATTTCTGTAAAAACCTTTTTTTCTGGAGATGAGCAGCAGCTTGCAGGGTTCTCCCCGAGGTGACAGCGCTGCCGGAGGCAGGATGTTTGTAACCGGGTCTGTTTGTAGGTCCTGGTTCCTGAATTCTGTCTTATTTCTTCAGATTTTGGCAGAAAGGTTTCTTCGGCTCAGGGACGAGCTGCTGGTCAGTGGTCACAGTGAGCGTGCAGCCTGTGCTGTCCGCTGGATGTGGTCAGTGTGAGGAACCCTCCCAGGGAAGTGACTCAGCTGTGGACAAAACAGGCTGAGCTGAGTCAGAGCTGACGCCTCCTCCTTTCTAAACCCCGGGATGAAACTCTTTATTGTATTTGTATTTGTATATGTATTTGTTTGGTCCTAACATTCACTTGGAAGGATGATTTGTTGATGATTCATAATCAATAATTCAACTCTAATCAGGACAAACATGGCTGCCACAGCCCAGCTTCAGTACAGGTGGGCTTTAGTTTCATACGTGCATATAGACTGTGTGAGGTTCAGATGTCCTCAGATGTGCTGCTTCATATGTCAGTGTCCCTCAGCAGGTCTGACAGACAGACAGACATCATTGCATTTAAATAAACAGTTTAAGTCCAGCAGCAGGAAGTGAGTGACTGCAGGCAGAGCTCAGATAGGAAACGTTTCCCTGAAATGGAAAAGGAGCAGGCGGAGTGTCGCGGCGCTGTGCGGCGTGTCCGGGTCAGGGCGGGTGGTTAATGCCATCATCTGCACAGGGAGGCCTGAAATCTGATGTTTCCTCTTCTTTAAAGAAGCCGTGAAGCCACATGTGAGCAGCCAGAGCCGGGCTGTGGAGGCAGTCTGACCACGTGAGGGAGTTTCTGCCGGAGCAGGACTCACTTCCTGATAAAGGCGCTGATATTCTGAAAGTTTCCTCCTCATGAAGTGTGAGGTGAGGATCTGTAGGTTTTCTTCAGTCACCGGTCCAGCAGAAGAAGACGGGAAGCAGAGAGGAGTCAGTGTTTGTCTTGGACTAATTAACAGTGTTTGCTTATTTAATTTCCCAGGGTGCCGCTCTGCAGATGGTCAGAATAAACTGTTAAATAAGCTCAGCTGTTCACCCATCATTAGCTCGCTGAGCACACAGACACACACAGAGACACACACAGACACACACAGACACACACACACAGACACACACACACAGACACACAAACACAGAGACACACACACAGAGACACACACACACACACACAGACACACACACAGACACACACACACACACAGACACACAGAGACACACACACAGAGACACACACACACACACAGAGACACACACAGACACACACACAGACACACACACACAGAGACACACACACACACAGAGACACACACAGAGACACACAGAGAGACACACACAGAGACACACACACACACAGAGACACACACAGAGACACACACACAGAGAGACACAGAGACACACACACACACAGAGACACACACAGAGACACAGAGACACACACACACACAGAGACACACACAGAGACACACACACAGAGACACACACAGAGACACACACACACAGAGACACACACAGAGACACACACACAGAGACACACACACAGAGACACACACACCACACACACACACACACACACACACACTGTCTTCTCTCTCTCTCTCTCTCTCTGTGTGGACCTGAACCCTCTCCTCCGGTCTTGTTTTTGGTTGATGGCGGTACCTTCCTGTAGGTGGTGTGCCACAGGGATCAGTGCTGGGACCACTGTTTTTTTTTACGTAGATGATCCTGTTCAGTGTTTACAGGAACCTCCGAACATCTCTGCATGCTCTCTGCATGTGTTTGTCTCTAAAAACAAACACTTTCAGGTCTGTAGTAGCAGCAGGCGTTCTTTCAGATGTATGTAGATGTGGAGCGGGGGCTCAGACCACAGGCTTGTGATGATGTTCGTGTATAGATTCTGTTTTACAGAAGGGAACGTGTGGATAGCAGCTCGTGTTGGAGGTACAGCGGGTGTAGAATTTGATATGCATGTTGCATAATCTGCTTCTAAATTTAGAGCCTAACATCTAATGTAATCACTTTTGTTTACAAAGATGAATTCATGATTTACTCCGTGCTGTTTTGCACTTGTTTCCGTCTGCCTCGGCCAGGACGCCTGTCTGAAAGCAGGTATTCTGTCAGCAGCACAAAGACGTTTCCGGCAAACCTCCCAAACCTGCTCACTCTGACAGATTTAAGCTCTTTTTTTAGCCTGAAATCACATTTCAGCTGCAGCTCTGTGCACGAGGACACACACACACACACACACACTGACAAATCTCTGCATTTCCACTCACACACAGCAGCTCATAAATAAAATGATACAGTGAAAGGTGTCATTTATTTGATTATTTCAGTCAGGAACACTGTGTCAGGAGATAAAAACCATTTATAGCAACACATGGTTATACAGGCGTGTTGGTGGCTCAGCATGGGGCTCTGCTTAGCCAGCGAGCAGGAACCAGATCCCCCCCGGTGTGTGCAGACAGAGCAGGGCTGCAGCACTCTGATCACTGTAACCAGACTGGATGGATCCACGTTTAGAGGTCACCGTGCTGCTGCTGACCTGGATACATCATGTGCAAGAGTCCACAGAAAAACTTCGAGACGTTAGGATGTGCCAGAATCAGAATGACTTTATTTATCCCCGAGGGGAAATTCTTTTTTTGTTACAGACAAATAGAAATCAAAGATAAATTGAAATATATAGTAAATATCTAAAGGCCTAGATAAAACTGCAGTTCCACTAATGACCACTAAAGGCTGTGTGGGTCAGTCTCCATAGACTGTAAGAAGCAGTTTTGTGGCTCAGTGTGGAGGCTGTTGGTAACATCTAAGACCCTGTTCACACTGGGGACATCAATCCAGCTAGAGCAGGATTCGGGCCGTATCTGGATATATCTGGATTGAGCTCAGTCCACCTCTCGGAGGTGGATCTAGCCGGATTACATCTGGCTCAGGTCTGAACACAAATGCAGCTAGTGAATCCTGCTAGAGATGTGATGCTTCCGGTTCATGGGACAGTGTCCGGGTCGTGTACAAAAGCCGCATGTAAACAACCGTCGAACTACGACAGCTTTGCCCCGAGTTTATTTCCACAGGGCTACAAAGGAATAAACTGCAGTTTGAACCGGGAAAAAAAACGAAAGAACGAGCGACACGGGACAAAAAAACAGACGATGCATGTGTGCACGTGGCCTGAACAGACTCTGTACATTACAAGGCGCCACCTAGTGGTTTGGAGGACAACAAACAACCCAGGTCAAGCTGGATTGAGCGCAGACACGTGTGTGTGATAGCCAGATTTGAAAATAGGTCTGAATGTATCCAGCTTAAAGGCAATCTGGATTCAATCCTACTCTAGCTGGACTGACTTATCCAGCGGGGCCTAAGAGACTCTGTGTGTAGAGGCTCTGGGCACCGCCACCTGAGTCCACCTGATCATTCCAAATGTGGGCAAAGAGGAGGAGCTTGAGTGGACAGTCACAGTGTGAGGAGGCAGCTGCAGCCTCAATGAGAAACAGTGAGTGTGCCAGAGAACAGCGTGTTTCTATCAGCAGCCATATGGCCCGCCTCAGCAGAGACACTTCCACCTCTCTGTGGTCACATGACATTCCCCACATGAGAGGGGGTCCTCCGCTGTCTAACGAAGACGAAGTGAAGCAGGCTTCAGGTTTGTGTTCATGAGGGACAGAAGGCTGGAGATGATGCAGTCCATCTTCATCGTCCCTCCATGAAGAGGAGATTCTTCTTCATTACCACCATCAGCATCCAGCTGACACTGAAGCTGCTTCTTCCTGCTCTCACCAGACATTAAAGCTACAGCGTGGAACCTTTAGCTCCCCATGCTGGTCTTAGTGCCAGTGAGTTTGTGGACAGTTTGTCCTAACTGTCCACCTCACAGTGAGCTTTGTCTGCATAATTGTGTCTTTAAATAGAAAGCTGCTAATGAAGTTTGTCTCCTCACTCGGTGTAAGTAAACACGTCTTCTAAAGGCCCACCTCTGCCTGATTAGCATGTGCTCCGTCTCTCCTCACACACGGCTTTTCTCAGCTCTATAATAGCAGCTACCAATTACGTCGCCCCTCTCCGCGGCGGTCCCCCTGGACGGCCCTCCCTCAGACGGAGAGCGGAGCTGCTCTCCTTCAGGGCCTGCTGGTTTTAGAGCAACCTACTTACCAATGTCAGGATGTCAGACTGTCTCAGTGTTTAGGTGCAGACACCACCAATTTATGCGCAGCAGCTTACAGTCTGCCTGCCCCCCTCCCCACCCACTGTCTGTTTTCCTGCTGCTGCTCATTTATTTCCTCACTTACAGACTTCCAGTGGTCAGATGCTGCTATTTGTGTTGTAGCCCCCCCCCCATCCCCTGTGCACGCTGCAGAAACAACCTTGACCTCAGGTAAAGCTTGTTACAACCCAGAGTCATAATGAGTTCTGTTATAGATGCAGTCGGCACATTTCAGAGGAAATCTCTTCATTATCAAAGCCTGATCCCTGCTTTAGTGTTGATGGTGTTTGTTAGAGTCACTGAATGACCTGAGGAGTCAGGTTAGGCCGGTTCACACTGGAGAGAGTCAGTCCAGCTAGAGTAGGACTGAGTCCAGATCGCCTTTAAGCTGGATACGTTCAGACCTATTTTCAAATCACTCACACGTGTCCGCGCTCAATCCAGCTTAATCCGGCTTGTTTGTTGTCCTTCTAACCCCCTAGGAGGCGCCTCGTAATATACAGAGTCCCTTCAGGCCGTGGTAGGACCGTGTGCACACATGCGTCGTGTGTTTTTTTTGTCCCTGTCGCTCGTTCTTTTGTTTTTTTTCTGTTCAAAAAGACCTGAGCCAGATGTAAGCCAATCCGGCTAGATCCACCTTCGAGAGGTGGACTGAAATCAATCCAGATATATCCAGATACGACCCGAATCCCGCTCTAGCTGGACTGACTTCCTCCAGTGTGAACGGGGTCTTAGTTACAGCACTAACAGGATTAGAAGAGTCTGGTGTAACACTCCCACGAATGACCCGGCTGAATGCTAAACTTAGCTAGCCTGCTGGTTATGTTCCAGTAGAGTGAAGGTGGTGAACGTTGATTCCAAAGGTATGATTGTGAGGCTTGTGTGGTCAAGTGAGTCCGAGGATTGTTTAAAGTGACTGTTAAGTAGGGGCTGGCTCCAAAGGTGAGTCAATCCCCATAGACCTGGAGGTCAGGGGCAGCAGTGGCTCAGGTAGAGCAGGGTTCTCCAATAACCAAAAGGTTGGTGGTTCGATCCCAACTCCTCCCTTGCCCAAGGTCACTTTACCCACACTGGTGTGTGGCGCGCCTCGCCTGCCATTGATCAGACATGGCTTGGCAGCGGCCTCAAGAAGTTTCCTCTGTGGGAATAATAAAGGATTATTAAAAAAAAGTCTGGGAGGTCGTGGGTGTGACCGCTTTGAGTGAATGGAAGCTTCCTGCTTCCATGACTCCCCGCCACCTCCGCTGTGATGCTGCCAGCATGGTGCCGGCTGGAGGCTCCCACTCAAAGCAGCGCTTCATCTGCTGGGAGCTTCGTTCATACCTTGGTATTAGTTTGTTTTTATTTTGTATGCGCCCGGCTTCCCAAGATGGCTGAAACCAAACCCTTGACCGAGCTCAGGATGCAGCCAGACGTTGCAGAGAACTCTCGGCTGCCCTCAGCTTTAAATTTCAACATCTTTGAAAGAGTTCTGGTTCTAATGAGTCTCTCTGAGCCCCCTGCATCAGGCCTGCACCGTGAAGCCAGGTTAAGGGATTTTGTAGCTCTTATTTAGCCTGATGTCAAAGAGCAGTGATCACCATGGCAACCTGTTGATCTGATCCCTGCCAGATCCTGACAGGAGGCCGAAGAGTTTTCATTCTCTATCGTAAAGGAGAGTAAAGAGAGTAGATACAGAGCGATGAGCTGAACAGGGCTGTGGTTACTGTGATTACTGGGATTGTTAGCTGCTCATTGTGTGGAAGCAGCAGCACTGTGAGTCTCTCCGTCGATGAAAATGTTGAAATGCTTCTTTATAAATGGCTGTTTTAGAGGCTGTGAAGCAAAACTAACATGTCTTCGATTTTCTGTATTCTGCACAATAACGCTCACTTAGTCATGACAGAGAATGGATTTAATTGTCCGGCGCTGTGTGTGTGTGTGTTTACTCTGCTGGTTTGTTGTGTTGTTTGAAACACAGCTCCGCGCTAATCGCTGTGAAATTAAACTCCAAACTGTGTTAAAGAGTTTTGACGTGGCGGCGGTGCGCTGCGAGAGCTCACAGCGCTGCAGATATCAGCGTGATCAGAGCTGGATGACGCCGCTGCAGGGCCAGATTACCAGCCCACTGCGCCCGGTGTCCTATTAAATGCCTCAAATAAAGCATGTGTCCTATTGAAGGCTGCTGTGGGGAAATAAAAGTGCAGTAACATGACGCTGCTGTTCCTGAAATAGCCCAGGAACAGAGCGGCCAGGCGGCGTGCTGCTCGGAGCAGCGATGGGAGGGTTAGCGGGAAGGAGAGCCGAGGCTTTAGAGGAGTGTGTGACCCCCCCACAGCGGTGGTTCTGGTGCAGACCCCCCTTTGTAAAGCTGGGCTTTGAGGCTCCACATCAGACTCATTTATTAGCAGAACATCATTTAAGTGTCAGAGGAAGCTGAGCCCACACTGCTTTTTAAAGGTTAGCCCCCGACAGCAGGACAACAACACACACACCATCAGCACATCTGATAACATCTACATTAACCCTGTAGAGCCTGCAGGGGACAAACATCTGATCTGCCTCAGAGAGGGTCGATGCTGTTCATACAAACACCACTCCACTCTGGACACACCTTCATCCAGGCTTCCAGCTCTGACTTCATTGTCGGGTCACATGACCTGATGGTCAGCCTTATTTGGACCATCGGTCTACACCTCATCTCTGCGGAGTGTTGGCCGGGTCAAGGCTCACAGCCCACCAATCACACGATGTTTGATCTCTGGCTCCTCGTGTCCATGTGTTGAAGCGTCCTTGGGCAGCACAGTATAAATGGTAGCCTCTCCACCGTGAGTGTGAGAGTGTGTGAGTGTGTGAGTGTGTGAGAGTGTGTGTGTGTCAGAGTGTGTGAGTGTGTGTGTGAGAGTGTGTGAGTGTGTGTGTGTCTGTGTGTGTGTGTGTGTGAGAGTGTGTGAGTGTGTGTGTGTGAGAGTGTGTTGTGTGTGAGTGTGTGAGTGTGTGTGTGTGTGTGAGAGTGATTGAGGGGCAAATTGGAAAGCACTCTGGATAAAACTGCTGTGTAATGCAGCCATTTGCCACTTAGAGATATTTCAGTCTGTGCCGAAGTGTCAGGCGACAGACGGTCAGAGCCGGGCCGCTACAAACATCAGACAAGCACTCAGACTTCCTGCAGGGGGCGCTACGACTGTTATGAATACTGAATCTCTTCAGGCTGGGTACATGCTTCCCTCTTTCATGGTGAAGCATCTGATGACTGTGTGACTCCAGCTCTTTCTCTGGAAACGTGTGAATAAAACTCATAAATCATAAGTTTAAAATAGATCAGGTTAACTCTGTAGGACGAGTTCTTACCAACAATGCTCCACAGTTGATTCAAAATGGCAGACCTCCGGTTGGGTTTATGGGATGACTCCAAGAGGCTTTTTGTGCACCACAGGTTTCCCAAGATGGCTGCCGGGTTTGGTACATGTAGAACGTTATAGAAGAGTTCTGTATTAGAAACAGCTGTCCATAGGTTTCTGCTGATTGACTAATCAATTGTTAGAACCCTGCAGGAGGCTTTGAACAGTGTGTGTGTGTGTGTGTGTGTCTGTGTGTGCTCGGTGTCAGCTGAAGCAGGAAGCTCTGACATAATTTATGTTAATCACAGAAGCGAGCGCCTGAGCGCTCACCATCAGCCGTCAGATCAGGGTTCAGTGTGGTTGTGTACAGGCAGCGCTGCCACGCTCAACACAAACATCCTCCGGCGAAGGACGGGGAGGGTTTATTGTTTAGCCGGGAGGTGACGAGTCGACAGCGAGTGTTGGAGGCTGTAGGAGAAAAAGACTTGTCTTTAATGTATTCACAGTTGTCACAGTCTGCTTGTTAGTGTCAGCCGCAGAACAAACCCGAGCCGTGTGACAGCAGCAGTCAGTGTTTACAGCTCGGCTCACAGCTCTGAGGGAGCATCACTGCCGTTAGCCTAGCTTAGCATAGTCAATGGATGTCAGTCTGTTTAGCTAGCATGTGATGAGCAACAACAGGCTCTATCCCTGGAGGGAGTGTGCTCACCTGTCTGTCTCTGTGTGTGTCTGTGTGTGTCTGTGTGTGTCTCTGTGTGTGTCTGTGTGTGTCTGTGTGTGTGTGTGTCTGTGTGTGTAGTAGTAGTAGTTGTGTAGTAAATGCTTTACTAGCTTCATGTTGTCTGGTTGTCCCGCACTTCCAAACACACTAACTGAAGAACACCCCAGGGGTCTGTCTGCAGGACTGGAGGACAAACTGTGAGGACATTTCAGTTGGTCAAAGGTCAAAGGTCACTGTGCTCTCACATGTGTCTCCAGACCTCTGGATGATGTTAGTCCACTGTGAGACACATCCAGGCTCGTCTTCAGACCAGGACCAGGACCAGGACCATCACTCTCACACACTTCTGGACCAGTTTTATTTTAATGTAACACAAATGTCCAAACTAAAGGACACAGATTAGAACATGTTGGTCAAAGTCTGTCCTGGTACAAAACAATCATCATTGTGTCACAGTGTGGGAAACATGTCTTGAACAGCACGTGTGAACTCTCTTTGACCTGATGCTGTGAAGACGATCATTCAGCACCTCCATGGACTTTCTGAAAATGTGCTGCAAACGTTCATTCAGAGTTCTGAGGTCAAAGGTCACAGCAGCATGACAGCACAGAACAAGAATGAGCAGCCGAGTGTTAAAAACACGGCGCGTTCATCCTGCCGCTGGTGTCAGCAGAGAAGCTACACTCTGTACAGGTGTGTGTCGGAAACAGGACCGGGCTGTCGAGGAACGTGTGAAAATCCATTCTGAGTGTGTGTGTGTGTGTGTGTGTGTGTGTGTGTGAGGATCAGATAAAGTGGCTTAGAGGAAGTGTTCTCTCTGTTCATTTCCTGGAACACGAGCTGCAGACTGAAGTTGTTCACAGAGTAAACACTCCGTCACCTCCTCCTCTCTTTGCTCTTCACCTTCAGTGCAGCCGTCAGCCTCTGTCTCTCTCTCTCTCTCTCGCTCTCTCGCTCGCTCGCTCTCTCGCTCGCTCATCCAGCAGTCCTGTCACGCAGCGAATGCACCAAAACATTCATGTCTTGTTCTGAGCAGAACGGACCTGAAGTGACATGATTGTTTCTTCAGAACATGGACACATCAGTTCTGTTCAAATGAGCATATCAACCAGCAGAACAAACACACACCTGTCTGTCTTTGTTCCTGTATTTTTGCTTTTATGAATTTCTCAACCTGTCGGCAGGTACACGTGTTCTGTGGAGACTCTGGCAGCGCCTCCATTCTGGAGCTCCCAAACTCCCACAATTCCATCTGTCAGGCTCCAGGCTCTGAGCTGGTGTTGAACCAGAAATCAGAGTCCAGTCAGGAAGTGCTGTCAGTTCTGTCCAATCAGAGTCCAGTCAGGAAGTGCTGTCAGTTCTGTCCAATCAGAGTCCAGTCAGGAAGTGCTGTCAGTTCTGTCCAATCAGAGTCCAGTCAGGAAGTGCTGTCAGTTCTGTGTCTGTTGCTTCATGAAGACTTTTCTGCTTTGATCACAGATTGGATTGCAGTCTGTTAGCTCGCCAGCTAGCTAGCACTGATCCGAGGCTCTGTCAGACTTCCTGACATCTTCATCATCATTGAAGAGAAAGCAAACATGTGCAGCCACATCTGGCAGGGACGGCGGCGCGGCTGCAGGTTCTAATTTGGAAAAAAGAAGGCTCACCTCTGTGTGCAGCACTGAGGCGTTTACAGAAGCACATTGTGTGGATCTCCTCCCCCCTCCTCCTCCCTCTCCTCACCCTCCTCCTCCTCCTCCTCCTCCGGGCTTCCTCCTCGCCTCGCTCCGATGTGTATCATGTGGGTGACGGATGCTCTTATTCTTTCTTCCAGGACTACAGATCGAACTGATACCGGCACCTTTAAACACCGCAACTTATCACAGCGATAACGCCGCTCTCAAAGCAACAAGATGCGCTGTGAATCTACAAAAAGATGGAAGCAGCCACAGATCACAAACAGAAACTCATGGAGCCGGATGACACAGCTGCATCAGTGGAGTGTTTTCCTCCTCTGTGGAAAATGTCACTGCGATGTTTCCCTGTCCTGCAGCAAAGCACAGCGCCGGCCTTGATGTCTGCAGCAAACGAGCCGCCGGGAGGATGAAAAGGAACAAAGAGGCTGAAATGAAAGAGAAGCGTCGCTGTTCCAGGCGTTTAAACGCTCGGCTAATAGCAGCCGTGCAGCCTCCTCCGCCCGCAGGCCTCAAACCCTGCTGCTCTGACGGGTAATGGCCGCGGTCAGCGGACTGTGTCTGCATCGATACAGGGGGAAGCATCGGGTTTGTTACGTCCACCACACTCACAGGCAGGATCAATGAGAGCTGGATACAGGACGCAGCTGGACTCATTCTAAATAAATAAATCCATCACATGAACATTGTCACAAAACACAAGTCAAGTCTCAGGCCTGAGTCTGACACACCACACCTGAACTACACAGACTGTTAATGCTGTCTGACCTGCAGCTCCCACAGCAAACACCTGAAGGTCAGACACAGACTCAGTGTTGGTCATGTGACTCCATCATGGCGTCCTGCTGGCTGCTGAGGAAGGGGGGACTTTTCAGTGTTTACTGGATCTGGTTGGAGTGAACTGTATGTCTGGAGGAGTTTAAACTCAGATGTTTGGATCACATTATGTGAAGCTTGGTTGTATTTACAGGCCTGTGTGGTCACACGGTGCATTCACTGACCTCCATGATTCAGTCCCCCTCTTTTTTTAGCAGGTGTTTTAAATCTGCAGAGATCATGTTGTTGAAAGTCAAAAAGCACCGAATTCCCTTTTCAGTGTGTGTGTGTGTGTGTGTGTGTGTGTGTGTGTGTCTGCCCTTCACACACGGAGTATCTGGGTCTGTTCAGACAGGTACTCCTGAGGATCATGCCTGTCTCATTAACACCTGACTAATTCCGCCGGCCTCTCTGCCAGACACACACACACACACACACACACACACACTGAGCAGTGATTACAGCTGCCTCCTCTGGGCTCTGCAGCTTCCACATGTGTTCATCTTGTGTTTTATTCTGGGTATTTTTAGGAGTTGCTCCTACTCGAGATTTCCACACAGCAGGAGTGGAAGTGCTCTGTGGGTAGTTTCACTCTCACACACACTGTCACACACTCACACACACATGCTTACACTCTGTCTTTTTGATGTAACGACCTTCATGGAGCCGTGTGCCCTGTCAGTGTGTGTGAAGCTGTCACAGTGGATGTCATGATTGTTGTCAATATCTTAGCTGTGTGTATGTGTATGTGTGTCTGTGTGTGTGTGTGTGTGTGTGTTTGGGACTCTTCTCTCCTCCCATCACCTCTGGTTTCTATTTCCAACCTTTTAATCCCGCTGCCTCCTCTCATTCCTTCCCTCTGATTTCACAGAATCAGTTGCAGCCACGTGTTGAAGATTTCATGTAAATCTGTGTTGCTTCACGCTGAGATCCAGTTCAGACGTTCAGCTCCTCATTAACACTGATACCGGTGCCTTTAACCCTTCAACAGGCATCATCACTGCTCTTCATCTTTTTCAGAAAAAACCCGTCCCCTGACTGAACAGAACATGAAGATTAAATCCACGTCTGCTCCTCCTGTGACTTACGGCTGTTACTACATGGACTCCACAGCCCTCTGCAGGTGTGTGTGTGTGTGTGTGCTGTGTGTGGTGTGTGTGTGTTTATTTCTAGAAAACGAGGTGTGTAATGCCAGAGAGCAGTGAGAGCTGCACGTTCTTCATACATGCTGTCTCACACACTTTTCATGGTTCTGCGTCACTGACTCGCTGCTTCAGAGGAGACAGGAAGGTTTTGATTGTTGGAGGAGAATACAGAATAAAGCCTCCTTTGAGCTTGTTTTTATTTTCATGGAGGAAGTTTTTGTCCTTTGTTGCGGCTCCTGCTGCTGAAAGTAATGAGCCGACTGATCATCCTGTGCTTTGTTGATGTTTCAGATCATTATCAGCTGCTTGTGGACGGTTTTGGCATCATCAGCGTCCAGCCTTCAGTTTAAATCAGCAGCAGACTCTGGTGGCTGCCGTGTTACCCATGATGCAACACTGAAAGGCAGACTGAAGAAAAACTCTGCATCAAACCAGTCGCTTAGAAAACCCGGTCTGTGGAGTGGAGCCTCTGCTCCACCAGCAGCAGGAAGTAGAAGCTGAGCTGATGTAAACACAGCTGCCGCCACGGCGAGCCGCACCGCACCAGAGCTGCACGTCTGCAGCACCACACACTGTTCAATGTTAATGTAACATTCAAGCGTCTCACCCCTCCATACATCCCTGCTGCACCCCAGCTCCCCACCACCCTCTGCTCCACCCCACGCCTCCCTCTATCTCTCCTCCACAGCCTCCCTCTGCCATCGTGGCACCTGCATCGGCAGCACCGCCGCCGCCCGCCCGCCACCATCTGAGTGACTCTATCTGCAGATCCTGCAGCGGTTACTGGAGTCATTTCATTGTATGTTTCATAAAGCTGCTCTGTGTGTCTGTGTGTGTGTGTGGTGTGTGTGTCTGTGTGTGTGTGTGTGTGTGTGTGTGTGGTGGGATCGAGGGTTTGCAGCTGATATCACAGCCAGTTTATCAGCAGCTGGGTCCGATGGAACTGGGCCTGAGGACAGGAACATCATATAGTGTTGAACTGAGATCTCCTCATCAGATCACCGTGTGTGTGTCTGTGTGTGTGTGTGTGTGCTGGCTGGTCTCATAAACATCCAATTAATGTAAAGGTCACATGCTCTTGATTTATTTCAATGTATTTTTCTCATTAACCATATCAGGACTTTATTGGATTAATGGATGTGTGTGTTCGTCTCTTGTTAACCTGACGTCCGCTTCATTTCTTGTGGAATTAAAACGTCTCAGTGATGAGCTCAGCTGGTTGGCTCTTGGAGAATGACTGACAGATGCTTCATCCAATCAGCAGCCTGTCCTTTATAATCAGGACGACCTCTGCCGTGGTTCTGGTGAAGTAAACGTCTGACGTGTCAGACTATCTGTGAGTCATTATAAGGGCCAGAAACTGCACTTCCTCCAGTGACCACTAGATGCTGGCTCCAACAGAGAGTCAATCCCGACAAATCAACAAACTTTACAGCAGGAACAAACATGTTTACAGCAGGTACACACAGTGTGTGCGTCCACAGATAATTCATGGTGGAGGTGTGTGTAGCAGCTCATCAGTTTGAAGTCGTGCAGTTATCGGCTCGTTCTCAGAATCGCTGTGAGTAAACCTGAGCTCCTCCCTGCAGTGTGCACTGTGTGTGGACCTGAGACAGTGTGTGTATTTGTTTATTGGTTTGTGTCAGTATGAACACAACAACACACAAAACTAAGGAGATGTGTGTTTGTTTGTGGTGCTTCATTACACAGCCTCCTCTCAGGCTGCTGCTGCACAACAGATTGCTAGAACATTTCCCTGATTACAGACTCAAGGCCGAGCTGTGTGTGTTGTCTGTGTGTGTGTGTACTATGAGGAGGTAAAGGAGTTCTGACATGTCTTTTAGTGAAAGCATCAGCAGTGAAACTCTCTGACCCTGTGTGACTTCAGACTCAACTGGGCATGCTCAGGGGCACCACTGTGTGTGTTGTGTGTGTGTGTGTGTGGTGTGTGTGTGTGTGTGTTCAGCCTTGTTTCCTGGTGGAGCTCAGACTGCTCTTTATGTCTCTCTTTGTGTTTTCATGTTGTCAGAACAGAGTCTCTGTCACCTCCATGTGATCTGTTTTGTGTCTCTGTGTCTCTGTGGTTGTTTTGTGTCTCTGTGTCTCTGTGGTTGTTTTGTGTCTCTGTGTCTCTGTGGTTGTTTTGTGTCTCTGTGGTTGTTTTGTGTCTTTGTGGTTGTTTTGTGTCTCTGTGGTTGTTTTGTGTCTTTGTGGTTGTTTTGTGTCTCTGTGGTTGTTTGTGTCTCTGTTGTTTTGTGTCTCTGTGATTGTTTTGTGTCTGTGGTTGTTTTGTGTCTCTCTGTGGTTGTTTTGTGTCTTTGTGGTTGTTTTGTGTCTCTCTGTGGTTGTTTTGTGTCTTTGTGGTTGTTTTGTGTCTCTGTGGTTGTTTTGTGTCTCTCTGTGGTTGTTTTGTGTCTTTGTGGTTGTTTTGTGTCTCTGTGGTTGTTTTGTGTCTCTCTGTGGTTGTTTTGTGTCTCTCTGTGGTTGTTTTGTGTCTCTGTGGTTGTTTTGTGTCTCTCTGTGGTTGTTTTGTGTCTCTGTGGTTGTTTTGTGTCTCTCTGTGGTTGTTTGTGTCCTCTGTGGTTGTTTTGTGTCTCTCTGTGGTTGTTTTTTGTCTCTCTCTGGTTGTTTTTTGTCTCTCTCTGGTTGTTTTGTGTCTCTGTGTGTGTCTTTAAGGCCATTTGTCTGTCCCTGTCTTCAGTTTTTTGTCCTCGCTTTCTTTGTAACACAGGTTGTGTGTCTCTTTATGTCCTCTTGACTGTCTGCAGAGACAAAGTGAGGAGACGGAATGTGCTCAGAGGACTTGATGAGGGGGGTTTGTGGTCCCGCTGATGTCCCTCTGTGTGACGGAGGCTAATGAGTCCCTGGAACCTCCGGTGCCTGGCTGCAGGGGGGTCTGCTGCTGTACTGATGTTATCAGACTCAGTGTGCATCCAGACTCAATTATCTGTGACAGACCACACACAGGCCAGCTCCTCTTCCTCCTCCTCAGTCTGATAACTTTGTCCTCCACCTGGACAGGTTTTCAGTGATTCAGTGATGATTCAGGTGACTGAATGAATGGATGAATGACTGATGAATGACTGATGAATGACGGACTGTGCCGGGCAGCAGCTGATGACTGGTCGCTGGCGAGCAGAGTTTACGCTGTTGATTCAGATTCGATGTGTCAGGTGAAGCTGGCAGCGCCATTACCTTGGGAACAACTCTGCTCTCTCACTGCTGCTGGGGCTCCATGACTTTTAATCCCCTTAATCTCAGCACGTCCCATTGGAGTCATTTCAAACTGGGTTTGATCTTTTGTGTGTGTGTGTGTGTGTGTGTGTGTGTGTGCACGGCTGCATTCAAATGAGTACAGTCTGAGATTATGATAAAAAACCGGTTGGCAGAAATGAAGCTGTTTACTAACTCCACTTCTTCCTCCTCCTCCTCCTCCTCCTCCGTTCAGCCTTCCTCTCTGCAGGCTGCAGCTAAACAGAAGTTGAAGGATGCTCAGAGAAACTTCCCACAGGTGAGATAGACAAACACTCACACACAGACACACACACAGCCATCAGAGGGGGAAGCCTTTCATCTGCACACGTTGCTTCCCCTGCAGGCCTTTTCTGGGGCTCGGTGAGGTGAGGTGGATCCTCGGCGGAGCTCCCAGCGTCACCTTCATGGCTCAAATGAACATTTACACTTCAGTGAAAAGTCTGGAGGTGTGAAGGGGAGTGTAATCAACAAAAATGACCCAAAAAAAAGTTGATTAGTTATTTATTGCTGGATGTTAATCACCTGTTTCCATGGCGATTGGAGGGAGTCAGTCCTGCGTGTGCTCTTCATCACTGTGATGATGACGTGATGAGACCCTCTCAGCCGGGGACACATTCAGGTAAGCTGTAATTTCACTGATTAATCTCTGATTGAAAACATTAAGAGCTGAGGACGCGTCCACTGTCAGGTGGGCGGGGCCTCGTGGCAGCTCACGGACCAGCTAGCCTCGTTAACCAAACACTATGTAAAGAAGGCAGCTGATTGGATGAAACATCTGTCACTCACTATCACGAGCTAACTTCAACCAATCAGGTCACAGAGCAAACCAGCAGACCACTGAGGATCAATGGAAGCTAGCATGTAGCAGCTAGCATGTGTGTAGAGGATTGTTGTGTCTCTGTGAGGACAGTATGAGCATAAAGTCACTTTGACTGAAAGCAGTTTCCTTCTATAAGCAGGTCATCAGCCCATTGTCTCGAAAGCATGATGTAGCATCTTCTCCTGGCAGCTTCCTGCTCCGGGTCACATGATCTCTGTGTGAGCTCCTGAGTGGTTTTTTCTGGATTCGGTGACAAAGTGATGAGGAACGAACTGATGATGACAGTCAGAGACTGACAGCTGCTTCAGGCTCATATGACTGCGCCTGATGCTGCAGCTGATCATCTCCTCCCCACCCCACTCACCTCCTACACACACACACACACACAACAGGTGTGTGAGGCAGCATACAGTGTGTGTGATAAGGGAGCAGCAGGTTGGTGCTGATTCAATAAGAAAGCTATTTTCTCTCCTTCTGCATCTGCGCTGGAAACAATCAGTCTTCAGGGTGGTGTTCCCCTCACCCTATGATTTTATGTGTGTGTGTGTGTGTGTGTAGAACCACCAAATAACCCCCCCCCCCCCCCCCCCCCCCCCGTTCCTCCCTCTCTGGTCCAGCTGAGTTAACCTATACAACTGCAGAGAGTGAAATCAATGGTTGTCCAGAAGAACACACACACACACACACACAGTGTGTGTATTGGCTCGGCAGAGTTGTGTTCACGCTGCCGGTTTGCTGTTAAAGATTTATCGCCGTTTTCAGGCTTACTAACTGGTGTGTGTGAGTTCATGTGTGTGAGGGCGCCGTGATGTCACAGGCTCCTCGTTAGCAGCGTCCATGTTAATCAATCATTTACTGTAACAGGTAACTACATAGAACTCAATCACATGGTTTGAAGCTGTGGAGCTACATGTCTCTGAAGACATCCATCTTTATTCACAGTCCACGTGGATAGACTCTGTTGAAGCCTGCCTCAAGTGGCCACATGAGGAACTACAGTTTTGGGGAATCAAATCAAACTTCTCCCAGTTGCAACAAACTCTCCCCCATTAACATAAACAGGCCTCTGCTCCGCTGAAGACGTCCTGGTCTGTCGTGGTTTGTGTCCTGGTTTGTCCTGGTTTGTGCCCCGGATCATCCTGGTCTGTGTCCTGGATTGTCCTGGATTGTCCTGGTTCGTCCTGGTATGTGTCCTGGTTTGTCCTGGTTTGTCCTGGTTCGACCTGGTATGTGTCCTGGTTCGTCCTGGTATGTGTCCTAGTTTGTCCTGGTTTGTGTCCTGGTTTGTCCTGGTTTGTGTCCTGGTGTTTCCTGGTTTGTCCTGGTTTGTGTCCTGGTTTGTCCTGGTTCGTCCTGGTTTGTGTCCTGGTTCGTCCTGGTTTGTGTCCTGGTTTGTCCTGGTTTGTGTCCTGGTTCGTCCTGGTTTGTGTCCTGGTTTGTCCTGGTTCGTCCTGGTTTGTGTCCTGGTTTGTCCTGGTTCGTCCTGGTTTGTGTCCTGGTTCGTCCTGGTTTGTGTCCTGGTTTGTCCTGAGTCTGTAAACACGTCAGACTTCCCTGTCAGCTGATGTTTGTTTCAGTTCAAATTAAACCTGCTGTATGCCTCCAGTGTTCTGTGTGTGTGTGTGTGTGTGTGTGTTTGTGTGTGTGTGTTGTGTGTCTGTGTGGTGTGAATAAAGAAGGGCAGCCCTCATTACGGTCAACAAGTGTGATGTGCAGACAGCTCTGATTCTCGCTGTAATTCAGAGTTTTAATCAGTCCAATCAATCTTCACCCCGTCCCCGCTCTCCATATTTACCCCCCCCCCCTCTGCTGTGTGATGGAACGTTTATTTGCGGGTACTTGACTCCCCCCTCCAGATGAGCTGGTCTACAAGCAGGCTAATAAAGCGGCTAATTGTCTGGTTGTCAGGGTGGGATTGATTTGTCTGTTTCAACACTGATAACACAGGCAATCATCTCTCTCTGTGAAGCCTCCACACGGCTGACATTTGACAGCCACAGTGTGTCTGTGCCACAAACTTCTGATGACTGCAAGGACTCATGAAGGTTTTCAGGACTTTTTGTTTACGGCCAAAACAATCACAACAGAAGGAGTGTCTCTGAGTGTGTGAGCACAGGAAGTCAGACTGGGAGGTACTGGTTCTACTGGCAGCATCATCAGCATGTGATGCTGCAGCACCTGGGCGTGAGGATTACTAAAGAACAGCATGAGAGTTTCCATGATGACAGCTCTGCAGATGAAGGTCCCGTTCACACTGGAGGAAGTCAGCCCAGCTGGAGTAGGATTGATTCCAGATCAGCCTTTAAGCTGGATATGTTCAGACCTATAACACACACGCTAGTCCACGCTCAATCCAGCTTAACCCGGCTTGTATGTTGTCCTCCAAACCACTAGGTGGCGCCTCATAATATACAGAGTCCGTTCAGGCCGTGGTAGGACCGTGTGTGCACATGTCGTGTTTTTTTTTTTTGTCCCGTGTCACTCAATCCTTTTTTTTTCGGTTCTAAAAGCAGTTTATTCCTTTGTAGCCCTGTGGAAAATAAACTCGGGACAAAGCTGTCGTAGTTGGGCGGTTGTTTACATGCGGCTTTTGTACACGACCCGGACACTGTCCCCGTGAACCGGAAGTATCACATCGCTAGCAGGATTCACTAGCTGCATTTGTGTACAGACCTGAGCCAGAAGTAAGACAATCCGGCTAGATCCACCTCCGAGAGGTGGACTGAGATCAATCCGGATATATCCAGATACGGCCTGAATCCTGCTGTAGCTGGATTGATTTGTGTGTGAACGGGGTTAAAGAAGAACCTTAAGCTGATGATGACAAAGAGGAAGAGTTTTTGTGCCTGAACACAAGAAGCCGCTGGAGGGAAACTGATGATGATGATGATGATGAGGTAAAACTGTGACGACCCGCCTGTGAGTGATAACAGTAGGAGCAAGGATACCAGGTGTAGACCTGGAGATCCAGCAGGGGTTCAAAGGGGTGTTGCTGCTGCTCCACGCTAAGATGAACCCTCAGACCCAGCACCACCTGCAGGGTGGAGGCCCCGAGGCTGACACCAGGGTTGTATCTGACTGTGAGAGCAGCAGGAGTTCCCCAGGAGGAGACACAGGGGTCTGAGCATGTCCTCCGCCCCCTGCTGTCCTGACTCTGATGACATGGTGGCAGAATGGATGGATGGATGTCTCCCAGACGACAACGTGTGGCTCGTTTTAATTACATTAGGACTTTAAACGACCTCTCTGAGTGACAGGCAGGTGACAGTGTGAGCTTCCTGTCAGTAATCATCAGTGACAGCTCTACAGGTGACACCAACACGCTGCTTCTGTGCAGATGTTCTCTCTGATACAGCTACTTCACCTGGATCATCACAGGTCTCCGGTTTCATCAGTGGGATCTGTTTCGGCAGAGACGGTCCCTGTCCTCCCTGTGGGCTCTGAACTCTGAAGACAGAAGTGTTTGTCGGTGATTTCACACACATGAGCCTCCATTAAAGGCCGGTTCCCAGAATGCAGCGACCTGCTCGTGCAGAATGTGTTTGTTATTTCCTCTCGCAGGTATTTTCTCCCCGGCTGCTTTTTTTCACTGCTTATCTGAGCCTGACAGGTACTTCCACTGTAGAGCTGCAAATTGTTACGCCGCTCTATCGAATATAATCAAACACACTCCAGTATAAACAGCTTATGCACACCGTCTGCGGGCGCACACACTGTGATTTGTCGTAGGACGTGTCAAAAGGTGGAAAAACGATGGTTCTTAAAAATACTGCAGGAGGAGATTTAGCTGCTTGAAAAGCAGCGTCTGCGCCGCGTCCTGCTCACACTGAGATTCAGCCAGCCTGCACAGAAAAGTGCCGCTAATTAAAATCAGCAGAAACCACAAATCAAAACAAAAGGCTTAAAATGGCCGCTCTCCCAGCGCAGCTCTGAATGCAGATTAACTCTGTAAATCCCTCTGTTACTCTGCGCTCAGGCTTCACAGTGATGGACGTCTTCCTCACTGTTCTGACATCAAGGTTTGCATATTTACCTCCACCATACCATACCATATTAACCTCAGGAGCAGCGTGGGAGGAGGAAGAGGAGGAAGAGGAGGAGGAGGGGAGTTCAGGCTGGGAGTCCTCCACCTGCACAGGTATCACATTGAAATTTAGACAAACGTCCAAAACAACACAAAGGTTCTGCACTCTGTCTCAAGCTGGTTTCTGACTAACATATCAGAAGAAGAAGAAGAAGAGGTCATGTGATGCCTGCTCCACAGGGACGCACTCAAACCGTCCTCTGTCCGACACGTTCTGCTCAGACTGAGGGAGAAACCGGCGGCAGCCAGCCGGGTCCAAAGTGCCCTCTGCTGTCAGAGTGACATGATGTCATGTGATACTGTCA